>NW_026692284.1:0-139853 GCF_021218885.2 Marmota monax | reverse complement strand
AATACTTCTCTTCTGAGTTGGTGGAATACAGAAGATAGATAAGCCTTCTCACATGGAAGATGATAGTAAAACAGCAGGGAACTACCCTCAATTCCCACAGGGTCTGAGAACCATATTATATGATATGGAAGACCCTCCCATAGACTGACTATTCCAAACATTGTTTGCAAAGATATAAAAAAGTCAGTTCATTGAACAAAATGAGTGAAGTGGGTTTGTGCCGCTGCAGATGAGAATAAGTTGTAAAAAATCAGCAAAAGTGAGTTCAGGACTGGGCATTACAAGACTTAGCTGACAAAATCCTGAAAACAAAAGAAAACAAAAATTCAGAAAGCACTTTACCCACCTAAGCTTATTTGGGAGAATCAAATTCAGATGAACAGCAGAGGAAAGAGGCATACCCAAAGGGATATAACAGTATCTATTTTTATTAAATTTTTATTATAATTCCCCACAATTATAGAGTTCTGAATCACCTCAATTACTACATGCTTCATCTTTTA
The DNA here is from genome assembly GCF_021218885.2 of Marmota monax. NCBI lineage: Eukaryota > Metazoa > Chordata > Mammalia > Rodentia > Sciuridae > Marmota > Marmota monax. The sequence continues at coordinate 139,350 of NW_026692284.1, read as the reverse complement.
GGTGTTATCATTACCTTGTACATACAACTCATGCTGTTATCATTACCTTGTACATACAACTCATGTACACTGAATTTACCCTTGCATTTATGAGCTTATTATTTATCTTTTTCTCTGTATAACTATATATGTATGTGTATGTTTTTATCTAACATTTCCAGGATTCTGCCATTAAAATTTCTTTGATACCACCTCCATGAAATGCATTTTTGTCACTTCAGTTCAGTACATCTAAATGTTCTATTCCATGTAGTTGGGAAAGATGGGGCTATTGCAAGGTCTTTCTTATTTTACTAATTATCTGCTAGAATTAAATATCAAACTTGGTGCCTCCAGAGGATTTAATTCTCATTCACCTTTCTTATACATAGTGTTTTATTTTTTATGCAAGCAGCAATAACTGTATTTAAAAGGTGAATAAAAGATTCTGATATGGACATGGTGCTTTAGAGGTCCCCAAATCCCTAGGGTGGTGTTCTGACACCACCTTACCACTGAAACATCTTGATTGCATTCCACCTTGGACACTAGTACTATGCTTCCACTGAAAGTGATTCATTAGTTATGAATATTGTTCTTTTTCTGCTCTCAATACTCTTGGAAATGTTGGGATTCATGATAGGTTTAGAATCATAATTTTCAACAAACTTATCATAGACCCATTTGATAACAAGAGACCACACATATCTAAGAAGAAGAAAGAAGAGAAAGAAAACCATGTATCAATCCTAAAGAGGTAACAGAATAAACTCCGGGAATAAAATAGTAGTCATCTAATAAATTTGTTTCAAAAAATATTTTAGATGGTAATATATTACTGCATTAGAAAAGAGTGATGTAAATGCAATTTCAATTATTAGAGTTGTGACTGATTATTTTAAAGAGAGTATCAAAAGCTGTGTGCAGTGGTGCATGCCTGTAATTCTGGAGTCTTCTGAAGTTGTGGTGAAAGATCACTAGTTCAAAGCCAGCCAAACTCAGCAACTTAGTGAGTCTCTAAGAAACTCCACAAAACCCTTTTTCTATATAAAATATTTTATAAAGGGCGGAGGATGTTTTTTTAGCAGAAAAGCATTCCTGGGTTCAATCTGTAATATGAAAGAGAGAGAGAGAGTTATGGGGGGGTAATCAGTGAAACTTTCAGTGTCAAGGATTTAAACAATTTAAAAACAATAATGGGTTTGTTGATGAAAACTCATCTATATTTATTAAATGCTGCATTCAGAAATTAGTATGTTCTCAAACATATACAAGTGAGAGAGGAGTCCTATTTTAAGGTGTAAATAGGAACAAAGAAAAGATTTGACACAGCTTTTAATTGACCCAGATGCCCACTTTAGTTTGTGATTGGAATCATGCTCAGGAGATAGATCCTTAAGCTGTTTAAAATAATGTGTTTTTAGCAAGTATTTATAAAACAAGATTAAGATCTAATATAAATCAGGCTTGGCAAGGGGGAAATTGTTCAAATAATAAGTATATACCTAAACACATAAACCGATATTAGAGAAGTTAACATTCAGGATATTTATGCCATTATATAATCACTAGTAATGTAAAAACAATGACAAGAAAAAGTGAGTAAATAAAGAAACAAATAAATAATTTAATGAATGAATGAATAACTTAAAAGTACAAAGATGTAATGTGACTGCAATTGTAAAAGAGAGCTTGTAGCCTTGAAAAAGTGTAAAGGTACTTCGATATGGTGTTCTACTACTTACTGAGGCATACTTCATGAACTGTAAATTCCACTTCTAGATGGGAAGAGTTAAAAACAGAACCCACTCAACTGGCTCTCTCACTTGGGAATAGTGCAACAGTTACCTTTTTCTTTCTTCCCAAATTTTATTTCTGCTTCCAAGAACACTACCCCTCTAACCTCATGATGCCATTGTAGACTTGCTGCATCTGAACCCTTCTGCTGCTCAAGTTTTTTTTTTTCATTATCTTTTTCTCCCTACCCCCATATATTCCACAATTTTTAATGTGTTTATTTTCAGTTGTAGTTGGACACAATATCTTTATTTTATTTATTTATTTTTATGTGGTGCTGATGATCAAACACAGGGCCTCTTATGTGCGAGGTCAGAAATCTGGAGCTGAGCCCAGCCCCTCCACCAATACTTTAAAAAAAATAATGTCACCTATATACTTAGCATCCACCAGTCTTACATTCTGATCCATCCTTTTCCTGCTTTTTGCATGAATAATTTTGAGATTTTTTTCATTCAGACATCCATAGTCCAGAGTGCTCAGAATTGGGGGTAAATTTTACATAATATTAGAGGTCAATTACAGAACACTAAGAATTTATATAGTGGGAAGCACCTAAAGCTGAGGATAAAAAGAGAATCTACAGACTTCACTAGTTAAAATAAAAGGTCTAAAATTCAGGAAAATCAATAATTTTGAAATGACAATTTCATAAAAAGGAGAGTAAAGGGCAGAACATACTAAGCAAAAGCAAAATTTTCACAACACAAAAAAATGTACATCTGCATAGAGTGTCATGTATGGGTGCTTCCAGAAGACAAATTAAATTGAAAGAGATATGATTAATTTGAGATGTAGCAATAAAATATTAATTGTATATAATAGTAATATATATGTACCTGTACCAAATATGCCTCATTTAATAATAGGTATACATTGCAAGAAATGAATTTTAAACTTTTTTAAACTTTTTTTTTTAATTTATCTTATTTATTTTTTATATGTCATAGTGAATACTGACATCTAGAATTTTGTATTGCCAAATGTTCAGGCTACATATTATATTTACTTGAAGTACATCACTGAACAACAGATGGATTTTACCACACATTGTTTTACAATATGAACTTATAGAAATAATTACATACCTTATAATAATATGAATAAATAGATGTGTGTAAGTAACAGAGAACCTTTATTAAGAAAAATAAAATGAAACAAAACAAAACAAACAACAAGAAACTTGAAATTTAGAGAAAGTTTGAAGTGCTTTGCAGAAATAGATATATGACATTCTTTCCAAAAAATCATTGGGACAAGAAATTATTTTTTGGGAAAACTATATTATATGCTTTCTTAATACCAGAAGAAACTCATTTCAGAAGTATTATATACTTCAATATAAAAATAAAATAGAGCTGTGGATGGTATTACACAAATAATCTCAATGACTTGGGAGGTAGAGGCTGAAGAACCAAAAGTTCAAAGAAAGCCTCATCAACACAGGAAGGCTATGACCACCATGAGGAAGTTTCTGTCTCAAAATAAAATATTGAATGGCCTGGGTATATGGCTGTGACTTAAGGGTATACCAACCCCTAGATTCAATAACCCATATATATTGGTCAAAAGTTCCTATAACAAGGAATTTATGATAGGTGTGGTGGCACATGCCTGCAATTCAAAACTCTGAAGACTGAGGCAGGAGGATTGTGAGTTCAATGCCAGACACAATAAAAAGAGTCACTAAAAAGCTCAGTGAGACCCTGTCACTTCATAATATATAAAATAATCCTGGGAATGTGATTCATTTGTCAGTTGCCCCTGCATTCAATCCCCCACATGAATAAAAGGGATTTATATTGAAAAATGTCATAGTACTTGCCTCTAATATCATCTATTTGGAAGACTAAGGCAGAAAGGTTAAAATTTCAAGGTTAGCTTGGCCACTTGCCAACAACCTGTCTCTATATAAGATTTTTAAAAAATGCCTGGGGATGTTGATGAGTGTAATGGCAACTTTGGTTTAAATCTCAAGAACCACAAAACAGAGCAGTTATTTATTTTCAGAAAGTTACATAAATATGTTAAAAAATTATAAATTGGGCAACATTAAGAAATAAACTTTTTTTAATTAAGTGGTACAAAGATGGGCTGGAGTTCTGGATCAGTAGCAGATCACTCACCTGGCACATGTGAGGCCCTTGGTTCCATCCTCAACACCACATAACAATAAATAAATAACATAAGGGTATTATGTCCAGCCACACTAAATAATAACATAATTTTAAGAAAAGGTATAAAGAGAAGTGGGAGAACTCATGAGCTCAAATAAAAGTTAAGAATATTTAATAAAAAAGAAAATGACACTTATGGTAGGAGAAATGTTCAAAAATTAAAACCTCTTAACACCTTAACAAATTATAAAAATGCAAGCTAACATCTGATGCCAAAAAAAAAATTACACAGTATTGATGAGGACAAGAAACAATTTCTCTTGAATTAGAGAAAGAATATAAATTGCTATTGTTTTTGTGTAAAGTGTTTATTTAATATATATGATATTCCTCAAACAGTAGCAAAGCCTATATAAAATACTGTGTTTCTGATCCTGATAATATGTAGTTATATGATAGCATAAGGCTACAGATATGTTTGTCCATGCTGTTGAAACCAGAAAAAAATAGGTGAAAAGAGGAGGTACATTAAAAATGAAATAAATGCTATAGTTTGAAAAAATTGCTTTCTTGGGATCAGACACATTTTTAGTTTCATTGAAGTGGCTTCTGTTTTCTCCACATTGTCTCAAAATAAAACATAAAAAGGACTGGGGATGTGGCTCTGTGGTTAGAACTCCTGGATTTATCTCCCAGTGCCAAACCAACTAAGGTGAACAATTTCTGAAAGATTATAATTATGCCAGTGTACATATTCATGTAAAAATATTAGTGAAAATTTAAAAATTAATAAATATATTTTTTGAAAAAAGTGTTAAGGTTCTTCCAAAGCTGAAGATAAAAGTGACATATAATCCACTAATAATAATTTTGGGTAGCAAAGCAAGGCTGCACATGCCCATGCTCCAGTGGCACAGGAGTATAAGAAGAGAGAATCTCAAGTTCAAGACCAGTCTCCGCAATTTGGCAAGGTTGTAACCAAATGAGTGAGATGCTGTCTCAAAAAAGGGGTACATGTTGGTGTATAGCACAATGAAAAAGTGCCCATGGGTTAATCTATAGTGACTCAATAAATAAAAAATAATAACAATAAATCTGGCTAAAAAGCACCATACAATCCAGTAATAATATTTCTGGGCATACATCTAAATGAATTGGAAAACTTTTCTCAAAGAAATAACAGCAATTCCATTTTTATTGTAGCTTTATTCACAGTATCTAATAAAAAAATGAAATGCCAGTCAGGCATGGTGGGAAATGCCTCTAATCCCAGGGGCTTGGGAGTTTGAGGCAGAGGATGGAGAGTTCAAAGCAGCCTCAGCAATGGTAATGCACTAAGAAACTCTTTCCAAAGAAAATGTAAAATAGGGCTGGGGATGAGCCTAAGTCATGGAGTGCCTCTGAGTTTAATTCCTGGTATGCACCTCCCAAAAAAACATCCTTTTAGATGAAAGGAATATCAAAAGATTTCTTCCAGCTTCACAGCATTGAACTACTCCCCTTAGATGCTACACACTTATAGTTCAAACTGATCTCTAGAAGACAAGACTCAGATAATGATATTTTCTAAATAGGCTAAGAGACATTGATATCTGTGGACACCTTATGTCAGACTGTTCTAAAACTAAGGACTGGGAAAATATGGGACATTGGAATGAGAACACAACACACAGTTAAGTTCTTCAAAGGGTAATCTTTACTCATACACTGTGATATCTGAAACCACAGTTGGAGATAAAATTAGATTCTTTGCTTCACTGACTTCTGGGTTATTAATTCAATCCAAACAGATATTGAAAAAAGTATTAAGGCTACTGGTTAATGTCTATGTAAAACAGGTTATTAAAAATGTATCAGATCAGGGCTGGAGTTTCAGCTCAGTAAAAGAATGCTTGCCTAACATGGGTGAGGCACTGGGTGGCTGGAGTTTCAGCTCAGTAAAAGAATGCTTACCTAACATGGGTGAGGCACTGGGTTCATTCCTCATGTCCACATATCAATAAGTAAAATAAAAGTCTGTTGATAACTATTTTTTTTTATTGTACGAGGTTACTCACATGGCTTTTGATGTTCAGATTCACTATGTACTCTCGCCTTTGTGATTAAACTTCCTTATAGTTTAAATCAAGTCCAGTCCCATCTTTATTTTCCTCCACACTAGGACAAAGATGTTTTCTGGAAATGTTTGGAATGCTTCTACAGGTCATTTTAATAAAGTGGTCTTACATATATTGAGGGAAAAACATCAACTAAGGTCCCATTACATTTTTAAAAAGTCTTTAATTGGGACTGTGACGATGGCCTTAGCCCTGAGCTTAAATAACTCCATTTTGAAAACTCCAGTTTGAAACATGCAGTGGCACCAGGCACACCCACAGAATCCTCCAGTATGGCCTAAAAAAGTTACTTCCCCTTAACTTGATAAACAGAGTGAAATATCTGGCAGGCTACACTTGCCTGATAAGAGAGAAAGACAAGAAAGTAAAAGTGGAGACCACAAGACCAGAAGTTTCTGACCCCAGGGTAAATGATGTCATGGAGAAATCCCATGATAGCTAATAAAAATTGAAAGAGAGGTTAAAAGCCCCCAAATTTAGTATAAATCATAGAGCTAATGAGCAGGGATTTAGCCAGCAGAAACTAGCATGCACTCAAGCTGAAGAGCCTGATGAGGACCTGACATCCCATCATTTGTCATTGTTCTTCTGAACCTCTGCATGAATTTCTCATCTCTCAAACTCTACCACTTCATCTGAACTTTGGTGAAAGCCACAACTTCTCCATAGGTTCTCTCCTCAACCTGTTGTCCACTCCAAGCCAGGAGAAGCCTGCCTTGGTTCTGGACCTGGTCACCATGGTCTGAGTGAGTGTGCATCTGCTGGACTAAAAGCCTAAGGCTTAAAACTATTGATCTGACATTTAAACTTAGCACACAGAGGGAATGTCTGTCAATAGCCTGTCATGATTAAGTGAGTTTTTCAGTGTTTATAATTAATCTAGGATTGTTAGCAGTAAATTAATCAACCTATTTTTTTTTTGCTGTGAATGGATTATGTCTATTGCAGTGCCTAGCATGCAGGATTGTTATTTTCTTGAGTAAGAACCTATAGAGTGCAATTTGAGTGAATAAAGCATTGAAAGGGCAGAAGCATGGGGACACATTTTATTTCTCTCCTTGACTGCATATGTCACAATTTTGACCCCTGGCAACTGGGACACATGGACTATAGTATTTTATTTAGAAAAAAGTCATTATTTTAATGTCATCTGATTTTCCCTGCTTTTTTCTTATGTGAAAGACTCACAAAGATAAATCAAAATCTTTTAAAACTGCCCTCCAGTTCTTGGAGAAAAAAATTACAAATAAGGTATCCCTTTAAAACAAAACATGGGGAAAAAATAATTATGTTGAAACTGAAGTTTTGAGATGAAACTAAATTTCCCATTTAACCAATTTTCTCTGGGATCTTGTCTCACAAGTTTTGAAGAATCAAATCTATGGACATGCAGGGAAGGTAATAGTAAAAGAATAGGATTTATTTTAGCAATAAGAAATGTAACTCCCACAATGTGGTACCATGAAAGCAGAAGAACCCCCCTTTTGTTTTTTTCTTCGTGTCAGCTTCAAAGTTTATTTCTGGTTTTTGGAAAAGCATGGGGCAAAATCTATTTTAAATAAGTATTGAAAAAGGCATTGTTATTACCAACTGGGTTCTTGATTGTCCTTTCTGTAACCCATCCTTCTTCCAGTGACTTCCAACTGGCTGCACCCCAAGGACAAAGAATTTGGTTGAAGGTATTCCCACAAGTGAGTCTCAAGTGATTTTTAATTTGAATAGGCCTTAATGGTACTCATTAACATATCTATCCATTAGCCTCCAGGTGTGGTTAAATAAGATGTCCATTATGCTGCTGCCTGGTCTTTTTACTATCTATTTTATTTTATTTTTTTCTCAATCAAGGTGAGCTGGGAACCCTGCCTTTGAGAATGTGAAGAGAGTTGGAAATTTGAGATTTAATCTCAGACTTATAAATAGCTAAACTATCAGATAGCCATTCTGGATTTGAGATACTTCTTAGTCTGCATTTAGAAAGCTCAGGAGGCATGAGGATGTTGAGTTCAAAACCAGCTTGAGCAACTTAGTGAGGTTCTAAGAAACTCAGTGAGACCCTATCTCTGCATAAAAATATAAAAAGAGGTTGAGAATGTGGGTCAGTAGATAAACACCCCTGGGAATAATTCCTGGTCTAAAATAAACAAACATATAAACAACAACAATAAACACTTAGGAGGAATAAGAACAGGTGTCCTGAAAAACACCACAGCTTCTCTCACACAGGAACACAACTAATGAAGTTGGGGTCCTCTTCTGATGATTATCCCAGACTTCACCACACAATCTGGGGACATGCTGAGCTAATGCCACACAGATGCCCACATAGGAATTCAGGAAGGCCCTGAAAACACCATTCAATTATGGAACAAAACACTTGAGGTCTCAAGTACTGATCTATGCTTCACTAGACTAGTCAGAGAAAACTGAAGTCTGAGCTGCCAAGAGAGACCCTCTAGCCACCAGACTCTGGTGACAATTATGAGGAGTTTCCAGCCACCATTGCAAATCCTACTGGCTTCAAACAGCCTCCCTACCTAGTCTCAAAATAAGAACACACACTTACCATTTCCTGGCTTTCAGGATGCTTAGTGTTCCCCATATACATATATTTTTCAGCTGCAGTGTAGCACAGAAACCTGGAAGCAGAGAAATGGATTCAATGAATGGCAGGCTCCAAAAACAAAAGGAATAGAAGACCATGGGCTGAAGGGGGAAGGACAGGATGGAGTAGACAAGGACACATTTACAAACTTATAGCTCCCTGTAGGGAGGGTAAATTCCTGGGACAGGTTACCTTGGCAACAGGTTGGAGCAGGGGCAGTTTCTTGATAATATCCATCAGGGGACAGTCTCCAACTTCCCAGATTCACTCAAAATTGGCTTCCTAGATTCATTCAGACTCAATTTACCTATCTACACTGACTGCCTGTCTAATTCAGTAGGCCTACTGTTTGAGTAATAGTAAATTTCATCCAGATCACAATCAAATAAGGACACAAAAACAGGTTTTTGTCTGCTCTGTTTTATTTCTCAAACACTGAGGATCTACCACATGCAGGGGTGCATGCCTATAATCCAAGCAACTGGAGAGGCTGAGGCAAGAGGACAGTGAGTTTAAAGCCAGCCTCAGCAATGGCAAGGCACTAAGAACCTCACTAAGATGATATGTTTAAATAAAATACAAATAGGGCTGTGAATGTGGTCTCAGTGGTCATGTGCCTCTGAGTTCAATTGCCAGTAGGAAAAAAAAAAAATATTGGAGATCAGACCCATGGGTATTATTCACTACAGAGTCCCAGGACCACAGATGAATGGATTGATGAATTGATAGAAACATAGATAGAGTCCTGCGGAAGGGTCACAAATTCTCCTCTGATGGCTTTTCAAGTAACTGATATTACAATATTACAGGACTGCTCCACAGCCTTGGAATCTTTATTTTATTTACTTTAATTTTTATTATTTTGCTGTGAATTCCATTAAGTGCCTCAGGATAAAATTATTTCATGGCAGAATTTCATCCCAATATTTAGATCTAATCCAGACAGAAGTGCATTTATATAAAAATTAAATATCACAATTACTTTAAATTTTTATTTAATATTTCTGTTCTCTGGCCTTATGAGAAAAGAGCTTGAGACTTCAACTCATAAGTAATTCCCTGAGGCAGCATTGTCCCCACTCCCCTACAAAAAATGGGGAAAAATAAAATGTTAAAGTTTCTAGTTTAATAAAATAAACAAGAGGTGAATGGTGCCAGGTCTCTAGATCTCTCAGTATTCCAGAACCTAGAGTATAAGGAATTAAAAAATAAATTATTTGCAATTTTGCCTTGAGAATAATAATAGAATTATGATGTCTGTTTTTTCTTTGGTATGGGGTACTATGAGAATATTAGCACAAATCACAGGCATTATGTCTATATATATATATATATATATATATATATATATATATATATATATTTTTTTTTTTTTTCTATAATTCAATACAGCCCATCAACAGAGTCAACCTCAATTTAAATGAAGAAAATTTTAATTATTATTGCCAGGGTCCAGCCCTAGCAGGAATCCAGGGGTCCTGAAGTATGAATGGCATTGGGTACTGAAGGATATGTGGCCTCAGCAAAAAAAAGAGGAGACAGGATAACAGGTTGCAAATTACAAGCTGCCTTCAGAAGGATCTGATGCCCATAGAGGGGCATTTATTTTTATATCCTTTTTAAAGGTATTTATTCATGTAGTTAAAATAGCATCAAAGCCCAAAACTTTTTTCATTTACATAATTTTCAAGAGTTGCAATCTTTTCTGACATATATTAACTTCATAAGATATTGAACACATTGTTTAAAATATGTTCCTGTAACCTTTGGCAGTCATGATTAAGCTTTTACATTTTCACTTTAATCACTAAGTACTAGACTATGCAACTTGACTACCTGTATCATGACCTATTAACTTTTAACTTTAAAGCACACATATGATTATTGGTAAGCTTTTTTGCTTCTAAAGTCCTAATAATACACACTTAAAACAGTGAAAGCCTATTACTTAAAAGCCTACTCCTCTGAACTGACTCTAAAATATATCTATATAAAATTTTACATTATTCTGTTTTTTTCAAAGTAATTTTCTTTTTTCACATGACCTATTTAACGGCTTTTTAAAAGAGTTTCTTTGATCCTTCATCAAATTATGAATTCTAATGTATTTATAATTTTTAATTAAAGAGCAGGCTCTGCACTTCAACTCATTTGCTATTAGTATTGACTATGTGTTTCCTATTTTCATCATGAATTCCTGTGTAGGGCAAAGAAGGCTCTGTTAGTAAAGGGAATGTATGTTGCATAGGTTGTGGCTTTAGAATGAGGGGCTTAGTGTAAATTGTTCAGCTTTTCCCAGGAACCTTGATTTGCAATCTTTTCCCTGTGAATTTCTTAAGAAAAAACACTATTGTTTGTTTTGTCAAAGATACTAAAATACATCTCAGGGCATATCTTATTTGTATCCTTAATCTCATTCTGGGAATTTTCCTGCAATTTCAGGCAACATGTAATTTTATTATTGATTGTTGTATGCCCTATTATCTATCTCATGAGTATCATAAACAAAACACTTAACATTCCCCATGGTTCTGGTTTCCAGGTGGTGCAGCCCTGCCACAGAATCCCCCACACTGTGACCCTGTCAGACAGGAGGTGTAGGAGCATCTTCATCACACTGTCTATAAGATACCAGCTATTTTCCACATAGAAACTACTTGGTATCTTGTGATTCAATCATGGCATCCAGTCAATAGTGAGTGGATTATTTATCTGTCATTGGATAACAAGTCATTCTAAAATGTATTCACTCACTGCACCCCTGAGCCAAATCCCCAGCCCTATTTTGTATTTAATTTAGAGAAAGATTCTCACTGAGTTGCTTAACACCTCATCTTTGCTGAAGCTAAAATTGAACTCATGATCCCCCTGCTTCAGCCTTCCAAAATACTGGGATTACAGAAGTGCACCATTGTACTTGGCTCTGTTCATATATTTAATGCCAGAATTCCCTTTGTCTTGTCAACTGTTTTCTTTTTTCTATTTTACATTTCAAATGAATGTAGTATTTCTAATTTTTCTCCAAGAACTGGATGTCAGAGTAAAGATATTGGTTTCTCTTTGTGAGCATTTCACATGAGAAAAAAGCAGACATGTGTAACTTGACAGTTTGAAAAATAAGAACAATTTTTCTCTGCTCTCTGTCTTCCCAGGTACAGACACCTTATCACAATATCTGATTAGAAATTCCTCTTTAAGATTTTCCTGTGTGATGTGTCCTCATTCTAACCTCCTATATTGTCCTACTTGTGGGTTTCATAACTGCTTAACAAAAGGTTTGAAGAGCCACCATGTCTAAATTCTTTTGGAGTGTCTAGTGAATATCATTCCCTGGGTCTCTCCACCATCTCTAAATTATTTTGGAGTGTCTAGTGAATATCATTCCCTGGGTCTCTCCCTCTAGAGAGCAGTATAAACTATGAAGTGAAGGCACTCCAGGGAGTCTCTGATAGCCCTTCAGCTGGCAAGGATCTTTTAGTGATACAGGGCTGGGACACTCTGAAAAATTGAGGTAGAATGAAGACCACTATCTTCAAATGCAAACTTTTTTTCAATCAAGACATAACTTTCCAAACTTATCAATCAGAGTGGCAGGCAATGAGTTTATTAGAAGTGATGTGAAGGAAGAACAGGGTGACACTCTGACAGAAGAAAATGTGTTCTCTCTGAAAAGATAATAGCATGGCTCTCTTGAACTTCAGGTGTTTTTGAAGATCTAAAAAAAGATCCCAAAGAGTCCTGACCAGGTACACTTCTTGACTATGGACTGACAGCAGGATAACATCAAACACTCAAGTATCCTCTGCCATGACAACTATAGGTTAATTAGGCTCATGTTCACCATTTCTAATTGAATTCTTAAGCATAAACGCTCACAGATTTTATGGTTAGTAAGAATTATCTTTATTTCTCTGAGTTCCAGAATATGGTCTATAGCAGGGTCACAAAAGTCTTCACTTCAGGGTAACTTAAGTTGCTCTAATAAACATTATTTTGAAACTGCATTTCTTCTGTAGATAAGGAATGTAACATATCCTGTGCAGTTAAGCCAGAATTTTCTTGTAAAATAAAGCATGGGGTCAACATGTTGGGCTTATTTATTTATATCACTACATGATGAAAACAAAGCTAGTCTACCACTGAGCTATGTCAGTGTCACCCTTGCCAGAAATAAAGTTGCATGGGGATGCAAATCTCTCAATAAGGCAAAGGCAGTATCTAATTGACATCATATTCTGGAGCTAAAAATCATAAAAGAGGGTTTCTTTCAAATGTGCTATGCCACCTTTGCATTAGATGTGGTTTAATTACTATTTTCACTAATTCCAGGAAACCACTTTGAAATCACAAATTTTATTTACCTTCCAGTCCTCAGAGAGTCATGTTCTTCTCATGTAGATCCTCAGCACCACATAAAAATAAATAAATTAAAGGTATTGTGTCCATCTAAAAAAAAATAAAAAAAAAACCTAACACTGGAAAACTGGGCACACAGGTGCAAGCCTATAATCCCACCTGCTCGGGAGACAGAGATAGTAGAATCATAAGTTCAAGGCCAACTTCAGCAACTGAGACCCTGCCCCAAAATAAAAAGGGCTGGGGATGTAGTTCAGTGGCAGAGCATCCCTGAGTTCAATCCCTGCCACTGCAAAAAAGCAAAAGAAAGTGACAAATAAAGTAACACTTAGGATTTGCTCTCAGAAATTTTTCCACAGATTTCAACAAAGTAAGGTACCTCAGACATTAGTTTCTTCTAGTTCCACTTTTTAATCTTTATTTATTTATTTTTAATCTTTATTTATTTATTTTTATGTGGTGCTAAGGATCAAACCTAGTGCCTCATATATGTGAGGAAAGCACTCTACTACTGAGCTACAGCACACTTCTCTGTGCCTCAATATCGTTATGTCTCAGGGAGGAAACAATTTAAATCACAATCTTCAAAGAACCATATTTTATGTATAAAAATTTTAAAATATGGCAAATGAAATAATTAAATCACATGTAGAGAGCAAATGAAAAAGAGAAGTAATGAAGAAAGAGCAGAAAGATCAATAAATAAACAACAAAAAATAGAGAAAAATAAACTAATTAAATGCTGGTTCTTGGGCTGGGGCATAGCTCAATAGTACAGTGTGTGCTTACCATGTGTAAGGCCCTGTCTTGATCCTAAGACCCCCAAAAAAACAAACAAAAAAACTAAAACAAAAAACAAAAAACAACCACTGGTTCTTTGAGAAGACAGAAAAAAAGTGGAAACCTCCAGTTGGGCTAATGAGAAAAAAAAAGAGAGAATATACATATTACTAAAATCAGGAAGGAAAAGATGATATCACCATAGTGTGTAGAGATATGAAAAGGATATATGCCAATATATCCATCAACCTAAATGAAGAGAACAAATTTTCTAGAAAGATACCACCAAACTCACCTACAATGAAAACCTGAATTGATTAGTCACAGGTTTATATTTAAGAAAATTTGTAGCTTGAAAATCTTCTCTTATTTTTTTTTTTCAGATCCAGATAGCTTCACTGGAAAATTCCAATAAACATGTAGGAAAAAAAATATACATATTCAATAAGAAAACTGAATAGGAGGAAATACTTCCTAACTTATTCTGAGGCCAGAATTAACCTGCTATCAAAGCCAGACAAGGACATTACAAGAGGTTGGGATACCCCTCATGAACACAGGTGCAAAATCCTATACAAAATTGTGAGGGGGTGGGGGCTTGTAAAAAGGGATAGAACCCAGGGCTTTACACATGCTAAGCTAATGCTCTAATGTGGCTAGGCTAATGCCACATCCTCAGTCCTTTTTATTTTGATACAGGATCTCACTGAGTTACCCAGCCTAGCCTTGAACTTGTGACCCTCCTGCCTCAGAGTAGCTGGGATTATAATTGTATGCCACCACATCCAATTCCCAAGCAAAATTTTAATGAATTAATTATAATAATATATAAAATGAATAATACCTCATGACTAAATGAGATTTATGCTAATATTGCAAAGCTGATTTGCCATTCAAAACACAATGCACATCATTATATTAGCAAACAAATAATAACAATCTGATACCCATTCTTAGTTCAAAAACAACAACAATAAAAACCTTAGGAATAGAACAGTCTCATTCTCATAAAAGGAATAAAAAAAAAAAAAAAAAAAACTACAGTTAACAGCCCACATAATAAAAAACAATTGAATGTTTTCCTTTTAATATAACGAACAAGACAAGGACGACCACTCCCATCATTTCTATCCAACAATATACCAGAGATACTGCTTAGATTAATGAGGCAAGAAAAAAATTGACATTCAAGTGAGAAAGGAAGAATTCAAACTATATTTTTTAAATAATGAGATTATCTATATAGAAAAATCCTATGAAATATGCCCCCAAAAAAGCTAGTGCTAGAAGGTGAGTTTGGCGAAGCTGCATGATACAAGAGCTAGACACAAAACTGAATTGTTTTTCTATGTTAGTAATGAAAAATTTTATATTGAATTTTTTAAACATACTGTAATAACACCAAAAATGTCAAATATTTAAGACAAATTTGAAAGGGATATGCAAGACTTCTACTTTAAAAGATTGCTGAGAGAAATTAAAGAAAATCTAAACAAATGGGAAGAAATAACATGTTCATTTGTTGGAAGACTCAATGATGTTAAGAAGTCAATTCTCTCCAAGTTGATTCATAGATTCAATATCTCAGAATCACAGCAGGCTGTTTTGTATAAACAGGTAAGCTGATTATAAACTTCCAATGCATATACAAAGGACCCAGAGCAGTACAAAAAACTTTGCAAAAGAAAAAATCTGGAATAAAAACACTATTACAAAGGTAAAGTAATTCAGACAATGTGGTACTGATATAAAGATAAACAAGTAGATCATGATACAAAATAGAGGCCAAAATAGACCCATGTACACAAAAAAACTGATTTTTGGCAATGGTACAAAGGCAATTCAGCAAAGAGACAATGTTCATTTTTAACAAATGGTGCTGGAACTAAATGCCCATAAACAAAAACTTATGAATTTTGACCCCTGCCTTGCACCACATACAGAAATTAACTCAAAATGGGTCATATACCTAAGTGTAAAACTGAAAACAATAAACCTCCTCAAGGAAACAGGAGCTAACTTCTGTGACTTGGGGTTAGGCAAAGAGTTCTTAGATATGATACCAAAAGTGCATTAAAGAACAATTCATAAATTGAATTTCATCAAAATTAAGAACATCTGTTCTTTGAAAGACACTGCTAGTGGAATGTAAAACATGTCAGACTGGGACAAAATATCACAAATCTAAAAGAATTTGTATCTAGAATATATAAAGAACTCTTAAAACTTAATAAGAAAAGCAAATACCTCAATAAATAATAACATACAAGATTTGATACTTTACCAAAGAATGGCAAATAAGCACATGAAAATATGCTCAACATCATCATCAGCCAATAGGAAAATGCAAATTAAAATCACAATGAGAGGCTGGGGTTGTGACTCAGTGGCATAGCACTTGCCTTGCACATATAAGTAACTGGGTTCAATCCTTAGAACTGCATAAAAATAAATAAATAAAATAAAGACATTGTGTATATCTACAACTAAAAAATTTTAAAAAATCACATTGAGGTAATACTATGTATCTTTTAAAGGACTAAAATTTAAAAAGACTACCACAGTAATATTTAAGATAGAGACTTGGAGCAACTGATTCCTCACTCACTGCTGGTAGAAATGTAAAAGGAAACAACAACTTGGAATACACTTTGGCAGTTTAAAAAATTAAAAATACACCTAGCACATGATCTACTCATTTCATTTCTGGGTATTTACCAAAGAGAAAAGAGAGCCTCAGTCCACACAAAGATCTGTAATACAGTTTTTCAGATTGGTTTTATTTCTAAGAGCCAAATGCTGGAAACACCCAAATGGCTGTCAGTGGTGAACAGGCACATCCATACAATGGAATACTTTGAGCACTTAAAGGAACAAACTACTGATATAATCAGAAACAGAGACAAATCTCAAAATAATTACACTGAGTGAAAGACCAGAGAGAGAGAGAGAGAGAGAGAGAGAGAGAGAGAGAGAGAGAGAGAGAATGTTTTATAATTCCATTTACATAAAACCCTAGAATAAGCAAATTAACCTACAGTGATAGCAGATCAGTAGGTTGGTGATTGCCTGGAGAAAGGGACAGAGGACCTTGAGGATAGAAGAACAAAGAAATTTGAGGTGGTGATGGATCTGTTCATTCTCCTTATTGTGATGATGGTTTCTTTGGTGTGCACATGTGTCAGAACTGATTAAATCATACACTTTAAACATGATGTTTATTGGATGTCAATTAGACTTCAATAAAACTGTCTTTAAAAAGAGCTACCTGAATTTTATAATATCAATTTTAAATTGTCCCTTTTCCATCAGCATACCAAAAATCTTTCACTATAGCAAACTTACTCATGTAACTGCTTCAAATACACCTTTTTCTTTTGACATTTACTCTACATAAACATGATTGTAAAAGTAAATTACTGGCTGGGGATGTGGCTCAAGTGCTAACGTGCTTGCCTGGCATGCGCGGGGCACTGGGTTCAATCCTCAGCACCACATAAAAATAAAATAAAGACATTGTGTCCACCAAAATCTAAAAAATAAATATTAAAAATATTAAAAAAAAATTCTGGATTGCACAGTTGTCTGTTTACTGGCTTCAAATGAAGTCTGAATGTTTATCTGAACTACCAGTACTGAAGGCTCAGTCACTGAATACTGAAAACATTACTTTGGCAAGTTGCCCTAAAACAATTCATTAATTCAAATAAATGTTTACTGCACATGTGCTCTCTGTATGCCACTGTTGAAAGGGCTGGATTTCATGCAGAATTGACAGTACCGATCTACAAACTTATTTCATGTCTTCTTTTGGAATAATTTGTAAGATTTAGAAACACTTAAAACACATGATGAAAGACTAGCAATGGAAACAGGCCACAGACAGCCAAGAACAGTGACTCTCCTAATTAAAGGTTAAAATAATAAATTTCAATGATAATATGACTGAAGAACTGTATCCTAACAGCTTAATTCCAACATTACAAGTATTTCTCATCTTAAATGAACTCAGAACAAAGATTACAAATTACTTCCTCACACAGTGAGTATGAAGTCTGCCAGCTCTAAGAGGTCATTCTGGCTTAGAAATATGAAAAGATGTGAAAAGACAGACCCCAAATGATTTTTTAATACCAATAACAAATAGGAAATGTTAAGTGAATTCTCTAACACCTGGTATCAAAGATAATACTCTGTAGCAGCATATTCTTCATTACTGAGTTCACTTAACTGGACCAAGAATGGAAATTACTATATCTTATAGAAGATACAAGCTTAATTATTCATCACAAATAAAATCATCCAAAGCTCTGCCACAATATACAAGACATTTTACACCTTAGTAAGGGAATCCATTTGTAAACATTCCACTATCTTTTTCCCTTGAAATGATACTATCCTTTAAGGTTGTTTCTCTAAAAGAACCCAACATCTGCTCCATTTGTATACAATGAATTTAAGCATTTTATACTGTCATGTATAACTGATCATAACTAATGAATAATTAAAAAAAAGAATCCAACGAACCCATGCCAGGTACACAAAAATCTATAAAAATCACTTGTTAGCAATAACTATGGATGGCATGTGCTTCTGATTCACTTAGAAAGTCACTCTTCTTCTAAATTTCTTCAGGTTTTTCAGAACTGTCATGTTTTGTGTTCTCAAAGAGTTTTGCTAAACAATAAGCTTTTAGTAAATTTTGACTAACATGATTCCTCTGCATGTGTTCTAAACACATCATACCCAAATTCATATCTACATTAAACACTACTAATCCTGAGTGTTCAGTAACCATGGAATGCAGAACACAAGTTCTGAAAGCACAATATCCAAGTATTCTCATCTTCATGGAGAAGCAATATCCACTAAACAAAAGATGAAACAAACCATAGTATTCAGTTATTGCATCTTATATTTATTGATTTTTGGAGTTTTACAAATGCAAATGGTTTGCTTTAGGTAAATTGGTGAAAAAAGCAAAGACATTTAACCACTTTTAATTAAAATTATGAAACTTTACATCTCACCTCTGATACTGATTTTAATTAAAATTGTGAAATAATACCTGCTACAGCTTGAGTTCCATTGAAGCTAAGAGCCAATTTGTGGTTCCTCATGATACATCCAAAGTAAATTCTGCCCTCCTGTTGCATTTTACCTTGAAGAAAAACACTGTTTCATAGAGTAAGATCTACTTTTAATTTGTAATGTGCTTGGCACTGTGCTTACCAGTTTATATTCAGAAGCTGTGCTCATCCTCAAAACAATGCTACAAGAGAATATTTTAGAAAGGTAGAGTGTAACTGACCTTAAATAACTTGTCCAAGGTCACTGAGCTACTTCCCATTACTGACAACACAGAGTATATCTTAAACCTTTTAACAAGAGGGCCCCAAATTGGACCAAAACTGCCAGAGAAATTGGATTCATCCCATCATGAGTAACTCCCATTTAATCTCAGTACAGTTATTTTTCTCTAATTCACCTTAATCTGACCATCTGCCTTGGCATGGAGGACAAACAACATAGTGGCAGAGCTGGGTGTGTGCAACAATTTATCTTCCAAGTTGTGGCTTTCAGCTAGCCTTTACTGTTATATCTTGGAAAGTTAGGCAAGATCAAGATCCTTAGTAAAATGACATCTATAGAGTGGCCTTACCAGCAGTATTATTATTAATCCTGATCATGTTTAAAGTGACATTAAATATTCAAGACAATTCTGATCTTAACTGTAGCAGTGTTTATCACATAAGCAAATGATTCATGCCATGTTATAACAAATAAGATACATAAATGAGTAATTTATACTTCATTCCTCCAAAAATGACTTTGTATTTCATTAATGAAAACATAGAATAGTGATTTGTTTGTGGAACTGAGTATTAAACCCAAGAACTCACACATGTGAGGGAAGCCACATTCCCAGCCAAGAATGCTTGTTTTTGAATGATGCTGTTGTTGGTGTAACAGTGTAGTGCCAGTCCAGCCTTCTACTGTCCTCTGACAAAAATTTCTATTTAACTGCTAAACACACTGATGTTTCATGGATAACATCAAGAAAATTAGTTTACAGAAACCACATAACTTCCACCCTTTTAGAATTGCTGTACAATATTGTGTTCTCTTTGAGATGCATAAAGAAATTTATATTCACACTTCACTAGCATAGGAGCAAGAACCAGTTAAACAGCATCTACTGTTCTTTGGCCATTAAGAAAGATTGTTCAACCAGGTTGGTGGAACACACCTGTAATCCCAATGGCTTGTAAACCTGAAGCAGGAGGACTGCAATTTCAAACCCAGCCTTAGCAATTTAGTGTGGCTCTAAGCAACTTAACAAAACTCTGTCTCAAGAAAAAAGAAAAAAAAAAAAAACAGTTGGGGATGTGGCTCAGTGCTCAATTCCTAGTACAAAATAAAGGCAGAAAACAAAAAAACTCAATAAGCTGCACTGTATAAAATGAATTTTAATTACTTTTCCTAGGAGCTGATAAGGGTACCTCTGAAAATCCATGCTGGAAAGTCATAGCAAAGAAAATAACCAGTCTCTAGAGGGGAATAGTCACAAAAACATAACATCTGGACAGGAACATCCCAAACAAAGCTGGTCTAAAGGTGAACTCTGTTTATTTTCTGCATTCTAGTCTACTCACTTGTGAACCTTGTTCTTGCACAGAAATGCTGTCATAGTGGGCTATCCACATCACAAACTTCTGAGGTATTCTCAACTTTGCTATTCAGATCTCAACAACTGCCCAAGCCAGCTTGAATTACCAAAGAGAAACAGATGGTTTTGCTCCACAATCCTTCCCCTCTTCTTGGAAAGCTAGTGATGATGGCAGGAACTCCCAGCAAAGCTTCTGCCTGAGCAGGGGCCACAATACCCAAGGCTAAGAGTGCTCTTCAGTGCTGTTGTTTTGGCTCAGTGTTAGAGCACTTGCCTAGCATGTATAAGGCACTGGGTTTGATTCTCAGCATCACATAAATGTAAAAAAAAAAATACAGTTCATCAACAAGTAAAGGAAATAAAATATATTTTTTTTTTTTAAATAAGAGTGCTCTTGGGATTTTAAAAAGCACAGCTGGGAGGAGACTCTCTTTCCTACCTCTTGTGGGAGAGCCTGAAAATGGCCCCCTTCTCTGTCATGTTTTACCCCCAAGGGCCTAAATTCATGCTGGCTTCTGTGGCATTTCATTCCTTTAATCCTTCTTCAGAAATTTTCCTTCTTCAATAATCCTCCTTTTAATTTAAGATGGTTGATTGCAGCAAAGCATCCCAACTTGCACCTTCTAAACATTTCCAGTCTGTGTATCCACCTCTATCATCTGTGCCTTAGCTCACGTCCTCATTGGCTCTCATCTGGACTAGTCCAACAGCCCCACAAGTCTCCTATCTCTAGTCCTCACAACCATCCTCTGTGGTACAGTTAACAGGAGAGACCATGTTCCCCACATACACCCAAACTCATCAATGGATCTCCATTATTAAAGAAAGATCTAAATTCTTAACAGGACTCACCCCACTCTCTCTACACAATCTTCTCTCCATCCAAATAGCTGTTCCTCCTTGACTCACATTTTAGCTCTGATTACACAGACTGCTTGGGTTTGGGCTGGAACTCAGATACACACACACACACCACACTGAATTAATTAGTAAGTAGGAAGATCCCATTGTTGAAAACCTGGAGAAGTCAAAAAAAAGTGGCTTTCTTCAGTCTTGTTTCTATGTATCAAAATCATCACATTGATATTTACATTTCATTACATCAATATCCCTAAATATTGTTGTAATAGGTAACTGGTGCCAAGGTACACAACACACACAACAGCAAGTTTCTGAAAGAAAGTATCATGTACTATAACTAAAGGTTCTGATCACCCACACATCTCTGCAGACAGAATACCAGCACTGACTCCCTGTGAGGCTTTCTCACCCAGACAGTGCCCCTCTTCCTCCACTGGTGCCACTACACTCCGTAGAAATCTGTAGCCAGGCACATGACCTCTTGTTTTTTAAGGACAGGACCATGTTCCAAGCATCCCTGGATCTCCAAGCCCAGTCAAGTCCTCAGAATACATTAGACACTTATAAATGTTTACAAAATAACATGTGCATTCTGAGCTAAGCAGAACACTCAAAGACATTTTCTGATTTTAAAAAAAGTATACTGGATATCAGGTTTGAAAATTTGGGCTTCACCCATTAAATTTGAAGAAAGTATATGAAAACACAAAATATTTTCTAATATCTCTAGCCTATTTTGTAGTTAAAGAAATGATCATTGTTTCTGTAGAAAAAATTTTAATAGGACATGTTGAGAAATAAGGTCTTTTTTTTTAACTTATAGAAAATTTCAGAGAAAACAGCATAAGCAGTCAAAAAACTGGTAAATTGGACTCCAACAAAAAAAATCTATTTGCTTCATAAGAAGTGAAAAGACTATAGAATAAGAAAAATTTTATACTTCTCATATCTCGTAAGAGTACATTTGTGTATATCCAGAATACATAAGAACTATTACAAATGAACAAGAAAAGGACAGCTCAATTTTAAAATGGGCAAAGAATCTGAATAAGCATTTGTCTAACAAAGATAAATAATGGCTAAAAAGTACATGAAGATATTCAATATCATTAGTTATCAGGGAAATGCAAATCCAAACCATAATGAGATGCCACTTCATACCCGTTGGGATGACTACTATGAAAAAAAAAAAAATACCATGGCAAACTGTTGGCAAGAATATGGAGAAATGAAATCTTCAAACATTGCTGATGGGAATGAAAAATTGTAGAGTAACTTTATAAAAGAGTCTGGCAGAGTTACTTATGGTCCATTAATTTCACTCCTAAATATATACCCAAAGAAAACATAAGTCAACTAAAAAACACAAATATTCACAGCGGCATGATCATAAGAACCACAAAGTGCAAGTCATCCAAATATCCATCAACTGATAAATGGATAAACAAACTGTATTGTATCCATATAACAGAACACTATTTAGCAATAAAAAAGGAATAAAATTCTGATATGTGCTACCTCAAAAATAGGCTAAGTAGCCAGACACAAAGAGCCATATATTGAATGATTACATTTATATAACAAATCCAGAACAAGTAAATCCACAAGGAGAAAAAGGAGATTCATAGATACATGAAGCAAGAGTGAGTGGAGAGTGATGACTAAAGGGTATGGGTCTTCTTTGGAGATGACAAAAGTGTTTCAGAATTAGACAGCAAGATAGGCACACAACTATGTGAATATACTAAAACTCAGTGAATTGCACTTTCCAGGAGTGATCTTGATGGTAATGGGAATTATATATCAATAAAACTGTTATTTTTTTTTTAAATGGTTGCACAAAGTCATATAGTAACACCTCTGCATAAGGGTCTGGTTGAATCACTCTGCCTGTGACAGAATATCCTGTCATAAAAACACACAATCTGTTCAAATGGGGAAATAATCTATGTTCCTACCAACAAATTCCTATTGAAACCAACCATAAAACCAGATCCAAAGTAAAAAGAGCAAAGAACAAAAGAGCACACAATTCACAATTAGCTGGCAGGTTACAGAATGAAACTAACCAAACACTGCAAAGGAAAAAAGGTTTATTACGACTGCCCATTTCTTTTCAATTACATGGATTTAAACAAGTCAAAATCCATTACGTTTATAAGAAAATCTTGCAGATTCTTTATTAGCACATAGGAAGGAAAAACAAGCATTCTCTCCTAAAACCAAATTAACAATCCACAGAATGTCTGTTTGTACTTGGCAGCATGAACCTTTCATTTGGAGTGCTGCTGAATTAAACAAGCCTATGAGCCACCCTGGCATGCTCATAGACTTCATTAGTTGATGCTGAAGAACATTAAAAATAAAGATGATAGTATAAATAATGGCAGTGGTGATGACAGAATAAAGTTATTGTCAGTCTTTTCAACACTTCCATTATCCAGACTACAATAATGGAAACATTCAAACAACTTTCTCCTTTTTTTTTCTTTTTTCTTTTTTTTTTTTTTTTTTTTTTTTTGTGGAACTGAGGACTAAACCACACAAAGATGTACTACCTCTGGGATACATCCCCAGACCTTTTAATTTCAATACAGGGTCTCACTAAGTTGCTGAAGCTGGCCTTATACTATCTATCTTCCTGTTGCAGCCTCTGAAGTCACATATAATTTTCTAAGCTTCTACCAATACCCTTTTCTGTATGCATAAGAAATCACTGGACCTTAGAGATAGAACTGAATTCAAGTGATACTTTTTTGTTTGTTTTTATTTTTTTAAACATGCTTGCTACATGCCCAAGGACAAACTTCACAATTTTACTGAGTCCTTGTTGTATTGAGAACAAAATGAAGTAATGCACACAAAGAGCACAGTGCAATGCTCAATCCACAGCCCACCAAAAAAAAATCCTCACTGTTCACAACTCTTCACAGCAAATACTCATTTCAGAACTTATATCAGAGTAGGGATGATTAACATTGGCCATCCTTCTACCTTGTGGACATCTAAAGATCTATGAATATTTCACATTGAATGAATAATCTTTCTCCTTCATTCACCTCCCAGATAGGTTTTTGAAAAAGCTATCAATAAAGTCTCCTTTAAACATATTAAATCAGGGCATGACACAAAGCATTCATTCATCTAAGAGGTATTTTCAGAGCACTGAACTGAGAGAGAGAAAGAGAGACATGGAGAGAAACACTCTCTATTAGAAAGAAATGACTATTTTGCAGTGCAATAATTGGTAACCTTTCCATAAAAAATGATACAATCTGATTATAATTCCCAAGTGTCTGCTATCTAATCTTAAAGTAAAAGAAAAAGGAAGTGGGATGGTTTCAAGCACCAAGAGAAGATGTGGGAAGATATCCTTTCCCATTGACAGCAATTCATGTTTGAGTGATGGCTGCTAGAATGTTCAGACTGAAAAACTTTCTTATATTAGAACAGACTGAAATATATCTAAAACAAAACACATGGGGTTTAACATACACAAACACAAGCTTCACCAAGGTGTCCTCTCTATACAAACCAAAGAAGGAAAAGCTTGTGTGAAATTTCAATTGCACTGCTATTGATAAGGTGTGGGGAAGGGGATAGTGGTTTTCAGCCATACTCCCATGCTGGATGTCTATTTAAAGACACCACCTAGACTCTAGTAATAGACTCACTCTGCGTAGCTCCACAAAAATTTGCATCATGCCACACACTGGAAAAAACTTTCAGTGTTAGAAGAGAGGAAATTCCTCAGAGGGATGGAAATTTCTCAGAACTTTGGAATATCCCTAAGGAGTTTCACTAAGCTCTGAGCTCATTATGGACCTTGTGCCCCAAAGCTACTGCTCTTCCCTCCCTTTTCTAAAACTCCACCCATAAGACTTTGAGTTAACAGTGCCCCTGGGGGAGACCTGGTCAGTTGCAGAGTTTACAGAAGAAAACCCTGAGCAGCTCTCATCTACACTGTACATCAGCACTTGGCATCTCTCCTCCCACTGCAGCTCAGTACTACCACCCTGAATGCATAGCTGTTCCATTTCAAAGGGTACAAAGTCTTAAATTGTGCACAGGAAGACTGAACTTCTCTGTCTACCCAACTTTCCAATTAAATGATCACTTAGTATGCCAGTCTAAACTAAGCTTTATGCCTAATATAGGAAGAAACTGTTTCAAATGCACAAAATCCAACCCATTTAATATGTAATAAAGTCTTTTTTTTTTTTTTGGTAGTTGTAGATGGACATAATAGCTTTATTGATTGATTGATTGATGATTGATTGTGGTGCTGAGGATCTAACACAGTGCCTCACACATGCCAAGCACTGAGCCATAATCCCAGCCATGTAATTATGTCTTAATATCTATTTAAAGGTAGTATAAAAAATTTTAACAAATGCAGGTAACAGGAGACATAAAAAATAAAGGATTAAGGTGGACACAATACCTTTATTTTATTTTTATGTGGTCCTGAGGATCAAACCCAGTGCCTCATACATGCCAGGCTTGTGTGCTATGACTTGAGCTACATCCACAACCATTAAGTTTTCAAATATTAATAATAGGTTAAAATCAAGGCAAAAGACCTAAAAACATCTCAATATGTTTAAATATTTTCATTACATTTAATGCCTAAGAATATCTCACACATAAGAATCACAAGTATGTTCTTAAGGAAGAGAATTCTTTATGTTTATAAGAATATTGAATAAAAGAAGTCTTTGAATAACACAATGTTTTCTTCAATAGTTGGGTACAATGGAACACATCTGTAATCCTAGCAACTCAGGAGACTGAGACAGGAGGATCAAAAGTTCAATGACAGCCTCACCAACTTAGCAAGGCCCTGTCTCAAAATAAAATAAAACAAAAGGTTCTGGGGATCTAATTTACTGGTGAAGTGCCACTAGGTTCAATCTCCAGTACCAATAAAAAACATGTTACCTCAAAAATGTTCTTTTTTCTCCTATTGGATTAGCAAAGATTAAAAGGATTAACAAAACTTGGTATGAGCAAAGGTTTTGAAAATAGTATTATGAAAATTGAGGGGGGTTGCTTTCTCTATTTCTACAAGAAATGCCGTTGGGATTTTAATTGGCATTGCATTAAACCTATAGAGAACTTTTGGTAATATCGCCATTTTGATGATGTTAGTTCTGCCTATCCATGAACAGGGTATATTTCTCCATCTTCTAAGATCTTCTATTTCTCTCTTTAGGGTTCTGTAGTTTTCATTGTATAAGTCTTTCACCTCTTTTGTTAGGTTGATTCCCAAGTATTTTATTTTTTTTGAAGATATTGTGAATGGAGTGGTTGTCCTCACTTCCATTTCAGAGGATTTGTCGCTGATATACAGGAATGCCTTTGATTTATGCGTGTTGATTTTATATCCTGCCACTTTGCTGAATTCATTTATTAGCTCTAATAGTTTCTTTGTAGAGCCTTTTGGGTCTGCTAGATATAGAATCATATCATCTGCAAATAGTGATAATTTAAGTTCTTCTTTTCCTATTTTTATGCCTTTAATTTCTTTCATCTGTCTAATGGCTCTGGCCATTGTTTTGAGAACTATGTTGAAGAGAAGTGGAGAGAGAGGGCATCCCTGTCTTGTTCCAGATTTTAGAGGGATTTACAGGGAAATGGATGGCATTAGATCAGATTATGCTAAGTGAAGCTAGCCAATCCCTAAAAAACAAATGCCAAATGTCTTCTTTGATATAAGGAGAGTAACTAAGATCAGAGTAGGGACGAAGAGCAGGAGAAGAAGATTAACATTTAACAGGGATGCGAGGTTGGAGGGAAAGGGAGAGAGAAGGGAAGTTGCATGGTAATGGAAGGAGACCCTCAGGGTTATACAGGGGAGGGGGTAGAGAGAGAGGAGGGGAGGGGAGGGGAGAGGTGGGGAGGGGGGGAGGGTGGAGGATGGGAAAGGCAGCGGAGCACAACAGACACTAGTATGGCAATATGTAAATCAATGGATGTGTAACTGATGTGATTCTGCATTCTGTGTATGGGGTGAAGGTGGGAGTTCATAACCCACTTGAATCAAAGTGTGGAATATGATATGTCAAGAAATTTGTAATGTTTTGAACAACCCACAATAAAAAATTAAAAATAAAATAAATTAAAAATAAAAAAAAAAGAAAATTGAGGGGGGATAGTTTTTACAGATAACAGCTTAGTCATATTTATCAATATTTAAAATGTATAATGTTTGACCTGGCAGTTATACCTCTAAGAAGATAAATGAATAAGTATACTATCATCAACATACCATTAATCACAAGAAAGAAAAACAAGTAACAATCTAAATGGTTATCAAAGGAGTAGATACATAAAGTATGAGGCCTCTAAATGATGGACAGCCAGAGCTAGGGTTGTAGCTCAGTGGTAGGGCATTTTCCTGCCATGTGTGAAGCACAGGGTTTAATTCTCAGCACCATATATGTAAATGAAGATCCATTGACAACTAAAAAAAATAAATAAATAAAAAAAAAAAACTAGGCAGCCAGTAAAATGATCACAGATGATTATGCACATCAGTTTCAACTCACAAATAGAGATATATAAAACACATTAAAAATGACCACATAGCTTCATATATAGAGAGAGACTGATTTTTATTTAAAGTCCTATGTATACTTTCATATACATCAATAAGTTTCCAAAAGTGTGTTAATGGTGGCCATTTCTTTGTGTAGGAAATGAGGACTTACTTTTGTTATTATGTTGTTTTATATGGGTAGATATTTTTTCTAATTATTATAATAAAAAATCACAACAAACTTTTAAGATAAAGAAGTGCCTCTATATCACCAAAATTACTTCAAATACTTTCAACTTCCTATTTAAAAGAAAAGAATTCATGGAATGTTGCAAGTAGATGTAATATAGGATCTCTTTCTCAAAACCACACTTTAAAATGACAAGGTAATAGAAATTAAAATATTAGAGTCAAAGAGATAGAGAAAGGCAAACATCATTATTCAAACAGCCCATATTCCTGGCATTCACCTTACCACCCACAGGTTCTATGAACTCAAACACTCCTGAAAATATATCCCTTTTACACCTTAATGAACCAGACTAAACAAATAATAATTAAAGAATTTTTAAAATGTAAAATCATAAAATACTTACCACAGTAAAAATATTTAATTATTTTCCTGCCTTACATTCTTTCTTATCACCTTCATTAGGAACCTGAAAATAGAAAAGTAAAGATTATTTTCTATCAAACACATGCCAGCATCAAAGGCAGTTAGAGAAAGCCTCCTGGAGAATGTGAACATCTGAGATCAATCAGAACAAAACAGAAGTTAACAGAACAGGACAATTGGGAAGTAAAGTTGGGCACTATTACAAATCTAACCTATGTAAAAGATTGCATTCAGTGCATATGTCTGGGCACCATGGCACACTCATCTCGTGCACCTGGACCCTGCCTCTCCCACTTGCCTGTGACCAAGGGCAAGTCATGTCAGCCCCCCTCTTTGAGTCTGTTCCTTATATGTATAATAATAATGCCCATAAGGAAGATTTCTAAGGAATATGAGGGATAATCCACATCAGAGGCTCTAAAATAGTTATTAGAACAAACTTTCAATGTTTTAACATTATAGCCTCTCACGTAATTAAAAAATCTGCCACTCACCACATCCACCCTATTATTTATTGTATTTCTTATAACTCTTATTGAAAAGAGGCATAGTCTTTGTATTCTACAAAGACTAATGTGTAATGGGTGAGAGGAGCTACCCAGACATGTAAGGTGAAAGTCCAAAGTGAATTCTTCATTTGTTTGTTCAACAAACATCTCAATGTGAACATCGTCAGGTATTTTGCTGGGTTCTGGTATTCTCTCCTATAGACAACAGTTTCTCTCAAGGAGTGTCCTATCTACCAAGGCTCACACCACAACACAGAAAAGCTGCTTGAAGTGAAAGACACTGGTTTTTACTGGGCTGGGGGTATAACATATCTTAAGTGGCAGAATTAGGTGTGGAAGATTCTGGGTGGAAAGGATGGCATCATAGGACACATGGGGCCTTTGGGGAATGCTGAGTAGCACTGTTTTTAGGGTGCACACAAGAGAGCAATAAACAGGAGGGCCTTGAAGACAAGACTGTTTGTTTCCTTTCTGAAAAGCAAGAAGGAAAAACTAGTTAGTTTTAGAAGTTATTAAAACTTTTATAAAACCAATAATGTGATATTGGTACATGAAGAAAAAGACGAATAGCATACAAACCCAGAGACACTTCAGGATATGCAAAAGTTAAAAATACAATAAGAGTGTTCAAATAAGGGCTCTAAAACCAACAGATGAAAATAACAGGCACACACAAAAAGATAAAGTTGAACCTACACATCATTCTGAACACCAGAATAAATCCTAGTTTGAACATTTAAATATAAAAATGATGCCAAAAAAGTACTAAAAGAAACCATGGGCAAATTCTAAAAATCTTGAAAGAGTTTCAGTGACTTAAAATCCAGATACCATAATAAGTAATATAAACTGTGAAATTCAAAGAAAAAAATGTAAGACTTCTGTATATTAAAATATGTGAAGGTAAATGAAATAAGTGAAAATCTGGGGAAAACTACAATTTATATCACACAAGACTAATCTCTCCAATTTATAAATTTCTAGAAATTGAGAAGGGAAAAAAGGAATCCAAAACAAAAATGTACAAAACACATGAACAGAGAATTCACTGAAAAAGAAATACAACTAGTTTTTAATGCTCAGCCTCATTAATAATGATAGCAATGCACATTAAAACTACTCTATATTGATAATTCTCATCTATCAAACTGTTAACAAATTCAAGGGTTGTAAACATAGTACATTGGAAAGGTGCCAGAAAAATAGGAACTCTCTCATACACTGCAATTTGCCCTCTTGTATCTGTGGTATCCAGACTGGATTCGACAATCATAGGTGAAAATATATTTTTTTTAAATTGTCATACTGAACACATACCAACTTTTTTCCTTGTCAATAGTCCCTAAACAATAACAACCATTTACAAGGCATTTACATTTTATTAGGTATTCTATGAAATCTAGAGATAATTTAAAAGTATGTGGAGGATGTGCATAAGTTACATGCAAATACTAAGCCTTTTTATAAAAGAGACTCAAGCATCCTTGAATTTCAGTATCCACAAACAACCAATCCTCCATGGATAACAGGAGAAACTGTACTTGTGGGAGTTCAAAATGGTGCAATACTTAAGAAAGGAAATATTTAACAAAATTATAAATGCAATGCCCACTGGTGCAGTGATCCCACTTCTAGGAATGTATCCCACAGATGTACCTGCACATGTATAAAATGATATGTATACAAGCTGTTTCACCACAGTATGGTCTGTGATAAACATAGAGATGACCCAAATACCCACCAAGGGGGCTGGTGAAATAAACAAGGCACTTATTAGATGCTGTTTAAACAAAGCTGTTGTTAAAAAGTGTTTTCTATAAACAAATATTATATTCTTTCTAAATAAATACTAATAGAAAAAGATCTCAGGAGCATATAAAGAAAAAGCCATGGAACAGAATTAGTTACATAGTATGCTACATTTTATATAAAAATAATATAGTATACTGGCATTTCTCCTACTATAAAAGGAAACAATTGACATCTATGAAAAATAAATTAAAAGAGGTTATCTAAGAAACAGGAGTGAAGGGGGGGGGGAGAGCTGTTGGAAATCAGATTTTCCCAAGCATGCCTGTGTCATTTTAACTTTTGGACCATAAAAATATGTTATCTATATTAAAAGAATTTTTAAACATTAAAAAGAATACTTACAGAAAGAAGAGAAAGAGACACCTATAAATAAGACTTAAAACCAAGCTTTAAAGAGATTTTTAGTTCTGAAATTAGATGCTGAAAAGCAATCTTGGTATGGTCATCGCAAAAAAAAAAAAAAAATGCTTTTTCCCCCCTTCAATCAAGTTAAAGGATATGATAATCTGTTTTTAAAAGGCTATTTGAAGGAGTAAGAACTTAGGAAAGAGGAGAGAAATGTACAATGAGGGCACTCTAGTATAATGGTTCTTCATGTATCATTTCTGTAGCAGTAGCATCAGCATCATGTGATAACTTGTTAAAATTAAAATTCTCAGGCTCACACACAGTCAAGTGAATCAGAAACTTTGTACTAGTCCAGCAATGCTGGTAATACCCTCAAGCATGAGAGTCACATATGTTGCCTGGTGCTTCCCACAGGTTCACAACAGCACCAGTCTGCATTTCAAACAAGCTCCAGGACCTAGGACCACACATGGATAAGATGAAGTCCTTATAGGGAAAAAGGTATGTAACCTTCAAATGGTTGAGTTTCCTATGAAATGTGCCCTCAGTATCAAATGAAAAAAGTCCTTTTACAGGTTCCTAGCCAATATATATCATGGAGCTACTTTCCCACATAAACTATGTACACAGAGAATAAATGTTTTCAAATACATTCTTATAAAAACAATAACAACTATGAATCATCAAAATTCAACTTAAGGATGTCTTAAAAAAAGTATAAGTGGACCTACAAGCTTTCAGAAATAGGAGAAAGAAACAAAAATAATCCATATTTCATAAATTCTGCTTGTGTTTTCTGAACAACTTAACCTCAAATGCATTAACTGCCCACCATGTGCTCTCCATGAAAAAGCACCAAGAAGTTTGTTTCCCTCAAACACTTTTCAAAAAAAAAAGGTACTCATGTTTATGAACGCTGGTCTTCCATTTGTTTTACATGAGGAGAAAGATCTCTATAGGAATCTTCTAAATAAAGAATTCTAGTTTAGACAGAAGTATTTAGAAGTCAAATGTAGTGGCACATGCCTATAATCCCAGCATCTCTGGAGGCTGAGACAAGAGGATCTCAAATTCAAAGCCAGCCTCAGCAACAGTGAGGCACTAAGTAACTCAGTGAGACCCTATCTCTAAATAAAATATAAAATAGGGCTGGGGATGTGGCTCTATGCCCCTGAGTTCAATCCCTGGTACTCACCACCCCCCCCCCAAAAAAAAAAAAAGAAGGATAAAGAAATGTGTATCTTCATTTTTCAAGTCACTGTTGAATAGCTTTTGGTGCTAAAAATTAACCAATAAATTGACATTTTTATATATTTCCTATTTCATTGCCTCTGAGATGCCATCACCTTTAAGACACTAGAACATTCCTATTCAACGTACCACTCAGGAAAAAAAAACTGCCATGTGATTACAACATGCCAATTTTAAGATTCCATCAATCTCAGATGTGCATCTTAAAAACCAATGAAATGCCTTAATTATAAACCACAGAATTGTAGGGTAAATTATTTGTTTTCCTCCCAGCTAACTCGTATGTCTCTCACATGTAAAACACCATAAAGTCATGTGTGTTTTGACCATTGAAAACACATCCACTATGCTTAGAAACTGAAACATTTTCAAAATCATTGTAATTTGTTATTTATTTAGTTTACTTAGTAACATGTGTATATGAAAAGAAAGGAATGATTTTTAACAGTATTTTTAACAGTACTGACGTCTTTTACTCTGGAACATTTTACTTCCTCAAAATAATAAAAATAAATTATTTTCAACTTGGCTGACTTCTAATGTTAAACAGATTCAATATATCTCTACAATTGAAAATATATCCTCTTCCAAGAAGTCTTTACATAAATAATTTTTTTCATACCACGTTTCAATAGTAATAAGCAAAAAACACCTTACAAGATTTTTAAAAATAAAAATATATATCCTTTTTAGACTTAATCAAGTTGAAGACATTTTTGTTACACTTTAGCTAGTTTAAGCTAAACTTTATTGTAATTTTTCTCTATCATAACTAGCAGTGTTTCAAATGAAAAGATAATTTGTAGTGAGTCATACCATGAAGACTGGTATATGTACATTTATCTACATTTCCCAAATTTGCTAATATGAACACCAGTAAGTAGAAATGGTTATTTTAAAAGTGATTACAGCTGGGCATGTTGCTGCTTGCTTGTAATCCCAAAAATCTGGGAGGCTGAAGCAGAAGGATCCCAAGTTTGAGACTGCTACAAGAGTTTCAGAAGATCCCATTTCAAGAAGGGGGAAAAGGGCTGGAATTCAGTGGTAGATTGCCTATGGGTTCAATCCAATCCCTATAAGTAACCCAGCCCCTAAGTGATGACACAAATGTATATTCTACTCAACTCAGACCTGCTATCATACACACTGCTGTCACTTCCCAACTCTTTTCTCACATCAAACTGATAAAATGATTCTAGTGTTAGTTGTCAACATTTCTAATGTGAATTCCCATCAAACACAGATAAAATTTTATGACAGGAAATAACCTTGCCTCCCAAGATTCTAGAATAATTGACAAAAGTGTCACTACCCAAGACCATGTCTTTGTTATATGTCAGACACTTCAGAAAAAATGATAATTTTCCCCAAAAAAAGTTATCAAAGAGTTTGGGGGACACCCTGGGGCATCTAGTGTTTGGTGGCCAGGATCTAGGTTTCACACAATGCTTCGGTGGGATGGATCTGTATCATCAAGATTCATCCTGGTCACAAGAATTTTGATCTTAAAAATGGTTTAATCAAGCCCACTTTAAATAAGCATTTCTTTAAGACACAATATTTAAAAGTTTTTATAGGAAACCCCACAGCTTGCCTCAAATTATGTAAGACAAACTAATAAGGGATGCTTCAGGAGAATAAGGAAATTGAAAATTAGTGCAGATTTCTTCACACTACACATTAACTCAACATAAATTTAAAATTATAACAAGTATACATAGACTAGTATATATGCTAACAGTATGAGATGGCACATAGATCTCACCCTAATGAATCCAAAAATTTCAATCTTGTTAATATTTTACTCTTATTACTAGTAACTGAAGGAATTCATTACTGTTCCTTCAAGTAGCAGTACCTCAAAGCACAAGACACAAAGGATGTGTTGCAACATGGTGGGAAATGGGATCCATGCAAGGGCCATAGTATGACCTGTGGATACACTGAGGCAGCCTGTAACTGACCTTGGCATGTCATCCCTACTTCAATCTAGCCTCTGCTTTTTATTAGCTTAAATAAGATTATCCCAATGCTAAGTGTTTTCTCCCTAGTTTCCATCTTCATCTCCCTCTTTGATTTTCTTGTTTGAACTAGATCCTAATACTTTTTTTAACCAACTCAAACTTCTTCATTAGCAGCAGTTGCAAGCACTTGAATGCATGCTGTCTTCCACCACAGCTGAAAGTTCTGGTTAGAAGTGAGACAGCACTGCATATCATGCATTGTTCTCCCTTTATTTCTCTTCTACATGTCAGTGAAAGTATCATACCCACTTTCACTTATGTGTATAGGCAGGTTCTCTTATTTATGAACCTCGCTGCTCAGTAACAAAGTAGGCTCCTTAAACGTTCAACACCAAGGAGAGGAGCCTTGATTTTGTGGTTGACAACAACCTGTAGCAGACTAGAATCACTTGCTTCAAGGGGAATCAAAGTTTCCTTTGCCTGAGGCAAGCCTTGGGCTCCAGTATTCCACTTTCATTGGGCTACTGACCCCACCCCTAGCACACAAAGGTCACTCTAATCCCACCTCTGCTCTCTCACACAGGGCAAAACGATAGTTTAGGGGTGGAAGACCTTCTGGGAATCAGACAAAAGGCGTGGAAAATACTGCCCCAACAAAGTCACATACCATGCTGCATCCAATTTCAGAGTGGGTCCCAGACACACCCTCTGAAGCCCCACCAGGACCCCAGGGATCCAGCTGCCAGCACTGCTGGGAGTAAAGCCAGATGCAAGGAAGGGGCACAGGCCTGAACAGGGTGTTGGAAGCCCCATCCCACCACATCCCAGCAGTGCAACTTTGGGCAGGGAGCTTCCCCTCTCTGTGCAGCCAGAGCATGGAAGTGCACAAGTGCCTGGCACAGCAAAGTGGAGCTGCCATGGCCAGCAGTGCCAACCCCGCCACCCTGGGAGACTGAGGCGGGGTTGCACCAATCGCGAGGTCTGACTGGGCAGGGGGACTGGCCCCTGGCCTAGCCACCCCACCCCGCACAGGTCTGGGATGGTGTAGACCGGGCGGTGCCACTGCAGCCGCGGGGCGTGGGGAACTGCCTCCAAAGACGCTGGCCGCCCGCATGCCCATCCCGCTCCCGTAGCCAGGGGCCTTGGTCTCTGCCACGCTCACCCTCCTCAGCCCCCAAGGGCCTCCACACCACGCACAGCCCTCCACTCACCTCTCATGCTGCCTCCTCCGCAGCCACTACCGCCAACGCGGTGAGATCTCGCGAGACTTTGGTCCTCCCCTCACTATTCCGCCCTCACTGCCTAGCGAACCGGACCTGGAAATAACTTGGTCCCTCCCCTTTACACTGCCAAGGGCGCCTGACGGTCAGGACTAGCTGTTCTTCCTACCTTCTATCCATAGCCCCGCCCCTGAATCCACTCCGCCCACCCCGTGACCCCAAAGGATTAAAACCCAGGTGCTAGGCAGCTCCTTGGTCTCACATGGCCACCAGGTGTTTGTGCGCATTTGCCTGCCCAGGCCCTGGACCTGGGAGCCTCAGCCCCAGCTTGGACCACAGTAAAAGTATTAAATATAGTAATCATAGAAGCTGAGATCTTTAAGGACACCCCTTGGGCCCTCACAAATGCCCTAAGTGGGTATTACTATCCTCCCTATTTCACAGTGGAAAAATTGGAGTGGCAAGATTATGCAATGGGCTCCAATTACAAAGCTAGGAAGTGGCAAGAGACAACATTGGAATCTGGGCTCCTCTGATGTCCATACCAGTGCCATCCATGACAACCTCCAGGCTCTGTCCCTCCTTGCACCACGGGCACTACCTCTTAGCCCCAGTCTCTACTCCCAACCCCATCCCTGGCCCCAATGTTCACCAAGGTGAAAAGAGACACACCTAGGAGGTCATCTGCTACAATACCCCTGGTCTCCATAAAATTGTCATCAATGAAAAGTTTCAGCTTCATTGCATGAATTTCCTAAGGCCTCCCTGTGACATTAGAAAACGATGAGAGTGGATTGAATTCTGTAGTCTCCTTGGGTAACATTTTGCTGATACAAAGTACCATGGAATGGCATAGAGGACATAGAATATACATGATGTTAGGGAGAAGACACATGGCACTTCTTCCCAGTGGAAATCATAATAATTGTTTCTAAAGAAGAGGAGCTAACATTTATTGACGGTATATATTCTTCCAGTCCTGGAGATGAAGAAACAAGCACACGTGTTCATCGTTAGTCAGAATTTGAACCTGACTCTGAGTTTGATCCTGTTCCACAAGACAGCATAGTCTACTTCTTTTGGGTCAGGTTCTGTAAAATCATGAGCCTTTAAGGTTCAATTTACCCCTTTGTTGGAGTCTTCCTGGGCTACAGCAGCTTACATGATAGTTATGTCTGTTAGAAAATGCAGGTCCACTCACCCTCCAAGATAGTTCACTCTCCAGGAAATAATTCTGCTATATGAGCCAGAGCATATGAGTCCCCTTCTACATATCAACCCAAACCAATCCACCAGCTGAAAGAGTGGTTAAGGAGGTGAAATCACATCAAAGGGGCAGCTACAAGGTTCCTAGCACAGCTCCAAGTGCTGTCCACTCACTAACTCATTTAGTCTGATAATTCTGGATCCGTTAGTATAAGCAGCACTGGGCTGACAGCAGCAGGAGTTGAAGCAAGGGAAAGCTCCTGGCACCTGGCACTCCAGGGAAGCAAGGGAGAAGCTGTCATTAGTTCATGTGGTCAAGCCTGAATGTGGTTTGGGGCATTTTCCTTTGAAGCTTAGCCTCAAGTTCTTTTCTCCAGCCCTACCAATGATTCATTGGGATGCCTAACATCCTCTAGTGCACTGCCCTTTCTACTTAAAGCAGCTAATATTTCTACCCCAGAACACTGGCCTCTCATAAGCCAAAGCCCATTAGAGCCCAGGGTATTTTGGGGAAGCTTGCTAGAGACAATGGTAAGAGAAAATTTATCTGCTTTAAGAAAGAACCCCGGGCAGATGAGGTGGCACATGCCTGTATTCCCAGCTACTTGGAAGGCTGGGCTAGGAGGATGGCAAGTTTAAAGTTAGCCTATGAAACTTAGTGAAACCATATCTCAATATAAATGCTTTTCAAAAGGGCTGGAGGTGTAGCTTAGTGGTAGAGTGCACATACAAGATCCTGGTTCAATCCCCATACTGCAAAATGAAGATAGAGAGAGAGAGAGAGAGAGAGAGAGAGAGAGAGAGAGAGAGAGAGAGAGAGAGTGACTGCAGGAAGCCTGTACATCCCCTTTCCTTAGCTAACTAAGGTGGTTAAACCAACTCTACTTGGCTTCTCTGTTTCTTAAAGCTCAAATATTCACACTGTGTCATGGGATAAACATTCATCCTCCCTGCCACATGGAGCCACCCCAATTCCTGTGCAACCTCCTAAAGTAGCCCTCTCCACATCAGTCCTACAGAGATAAGTGCTGTCTGGTTCTAAGCACTTGATTTGAGAAAGAACCTCCTTTCTTGGCCTCTCACATCCTTTGATTATCTATTTGATGGGTATAAATGGTCTTCACTTGCCCAGCTCACACATCAGGTAAGTGGCAGAGATGAAGGTGTGGACACCATTCAGATTCCAGGCTTTTAACCACCAAGTTTAAAGCCATATGCCATCTAGCCTCATTAAATTAAGGAAAAAAAAAAGGAAAACAAAAATATAGTGCCCTGAGCCAAACCAAAAAAAAAAAAAAAAAAAAAAATCTCAAATTCCACTCCATATATTCTATTTGGCCTTGAACACACCTCATAAGTATTGCTGTGAAATAAAGTTGATGTTGCCAATTTTGTAGAGTCTGGTAGTCATTTTCACTGCTCACCAATGACTTCTGGTTCTCCACCTTCTGGGCACATGCAGGATTGCACTTCCAGGTCACATGACTAGTCCTGACCAAAGAATGTGCATGGAAGAAATTTGTGCCATTTCTGGGTGGGTCATCTAATGCTAGTGAGAGATGATCCTGAGATATGTCTCTCTGATAGGAGAAACAATAATGCCCATGATGGTGTTTTCTCCATTGAGCAGAGCCCTCAACCAAACTATCATGGTGGCATAATGTGAGCAAAACACAGTCCTTTTTGATTTTAAGCCATTGAAATTTGGGGGTTAATAACTATCATAGCATGTTGTAGTCTATCCTGATCGATTCAGCTGGCCTCCTATATCCATAGTTCAACCAGTTGAGGATCAAAAACTTTCTTTAAAAAAACTACTTTGAGGGCTGGGGCTATAGCTCAGTGGCAGAGTGCTTGCCTAGCATGTGTGAGACAAAGGGTTTGACCCTTACACTGCATAAAAATAAAGAAATAAAATAAAGGCATGCTGTTCATTGGCAACTAAAAAAAATAAAAATATATTTTTAAAAACTGCATCTATGGGATGGGGTGGTGGCTCAGTGGTAGAGCACTTGCCAAGCATATGTGAGGCACTGGGTTTGTTCCTCAGTCCCACATTTAAAAAATAGATAAAAAGCAAATAAAATGAAGGTATTGAGTCCATATGTAACTAAAAATATTTTAACAACTGCATTTACACTGAACATGTATAGACATTTCTTCTTGTCATTATTTCCTAAACAATACAGAATAACAATTATTTTCATAGAATTTACATTGTACTATGTTTCTACATAATTTAGAGGTGATTCAAAATGTACCAAAAATATTTATAGGTTATAAAAATATTATGCCACTTTGTATAAAGTGTTGAACATCCATGGATTTGGGAATCCAGGAGAGGTCATGAAACAAGTCTCTCAAGGATACCAAGGGACAATTTACATATAGTATGATTATTTACTCATTGATTCAAACATTTTTCTGCCCAGCTGGTCAAGAACAAAAGCTCAAGTCATAGTCCTGAAGATCCTAGTTTAATATATCTGGGCTGGGGAACAGACCTGTGCAGCTATCTTGTTCTCCCAAGCGATTCTAATGGACTCCACAGTCTTTCTTTCATAATAGACTTGTCACTAAGTAGACACTAATCCAAAATTTTAGATCCTATGTGGATTAGTTCATGATCAGTATTACTGCCACTAACTAATTGTTCCAGTACTTACTCTGTGTACTAGACACTAGGCACTAGCGTAGTAGGCACTCTGCTGAGGGCCACTTACTAGGAACCTAGCCTGCATCTATTTCCTTCTTTCTTACTAGAAGAAAAACTCACTTTTATTTAGGGTGGCACCAAAGAACACATATTCCTCCAAAACTGGCACTTAAAGTTTGTCACTACCATCCAAACACACGTGTGAGTGGGATTCAGAGATGTTATTTCACCTCAGGAGTCAGTGAGGTGGGGGTTAATGTTATTTTCATTTTACAGCCAAACACACTGAGGTTTATAGAATTTAAATGAAATGTCAAAAGTCATACAGGTTCCTGCTGGTGAAGGTCAAATGTGAATCCAATCAATCTGTTCTTTTGGTCTATTATTGTTTGAATAGATAGCACATATTTGCACAATTCCACTTAGTCCTCTCAAGAACCTTGATGGGCAGGGTAACAGGTAAAATTTTCTGATACCTGCCACCAAATGTTCTCTGATCATCTGGAGTCTTCCCTTGGGTCACCTCTCTGCCAGCTCCAAAGGCTAGCCCCTCTCTAGTCCAATGGAGCCTGGAGTGTGAAAGAAGGTGAGACAGGTGGAGAAGTGGTCAGTTTTTAGATGTCCATCTAGGCAGAACTCCTAGCAAGAGATTGAAGATAGAGGGCATGGAAAAGTCCAAAACAGAGAAGATTTGGCATCATTCCCTATATGAAATTTTAGTAGGGACAATAGCAAAATAAAATCAACATACAAATGGTTAGGCAGAAGGAGGGTTTGGAGTTTGCATCCAGAAGATTCTAGAAAGTTCCATGTGTCTGAAGAAGGATAAAAAAGGAACTGATTGTGGTAGTGAGACTAATGGGAGATTCTGTGGGAGGGGTGAAGTGGCACTGAGACTCAGAGCTACAAGGTGACCAGAGATGACCAAGGGGAAATGGGCAGGGCAACAAGTTTTCTAGCAGAAAATCATCACCAGATAAGTAGGGCTGGTCAACTGGAAGGTGCCTGGAGTGGACTCAGTGTACCACCACTGTTTAGGAGTCTAGCAGTTTTAGGCCTTGCCCTCTGTCACTGGCCTTCTGAGCCAGTGACAGGGGGCAAGGAGGTCACTGTCCCAGAGGCTGGTGAGGGCTTACAGAGCAGTAGTTTGAGGTCTTGGATTCCCTTCCCCAGCCCCACACCACCTTGGTGAAACAGAGAGGAAGGAATTCTTAAACAATGAAGTCTTTTGGTGAACAACCTCTCAAACCAAGGGAACACGGGTCATGAAGAAGCCATTTGCAGGCAAGTTCTAGTTGCTCACAACAGAGCATGGAGTCTGGGAGGAATACTGGGGGAGTCACAGTCACAGAGACTTTGGTCCTCCCCTCACTATTCCGCCCTCACTTCCTAGCGAACCGGACCTGGAAATAACTTGGTCCCTCCCCTTTACACTGCCAAGGGCGCCTGATGGTCAGGACTAGCTGTTCTTCCTACCTTCTATCCATAGCCCCGCCCCTGAATCCACTCCGCCCACCCCGTGACCCCAAAGGATTAAAACCCAGGTGCTAGGCAGCTCCTTGGTCTCACATGGCCACCAGGTGTTTGTGCGCATTTGCCTGCCCAGGCCCTGGACCTGGGAGCCTCAGCCCCAGCTTGGACCACAGTAAAAGTATTAAATATAGTAATCATAGAAGCTGAGATCTTTAAGGACACCCCTTGGGCACTCACAAATGCCCTAAGAGGGTATTACTATCCTCCCTATTTCACAGTGGAAAAATTGGAGTGGCAAGATTATGCAATGGGCTCCAATTACAAAGCTAGGAAGTGGCAAGAGACAACATTGGAATCTGGGCTCCTCTGATGTCCATACCAGTGCCATCCATGACAACCTCCAGGCTCTGTCCCTGCTTGCACCACGGGCACTACCTCTTAGCCCCAGTCTCTACTCCCAACCCCATCCCTGGCCCCAATGTTCACCAAGGTGAAAAGAGACACACCTAGGAGGTCATCTGCTACAATACCCCTGGTCTCCATAAAATTGTCATCAATAAAATGTTTCAACTTCATTGCATGAATTTCCTAAGGCCTCCCTGTGACATTTCTTGGGCAGGACCCAGAAAACGATGAGAGTGGATTGAATTCTGTAGTCTCCTTGGGTAACATTTTGCTGATACAAAGTACCATGGAATGGCATAGAGGACATAGAATATACATGATGTTAGGGAGAAGACACATGGCATTTCTTCCCAGTGGAAATCATAATAATTGTTTCTAAAGAAGAGGAGCTAACATTTATTGACGGTATATATTCTTCCAGTCCTGGAGATGAAGAAACAAGCACACGTGTTCATTGTTAGTCAGAATTTGAACCTGACTCTGAGTTTGATCCTGTTCCACAAGACAGCATAGTCTACTTCTTTTGGGTCAGGTTCTGTAAAATCATGAGCCTTTAAGGTTCAATTTACCCCTTTGTTGGAGTCTTCCTGGGCTACAGCAGCTTACATGATAGTTATGTCTGTTAGAAAATGCAGGTCCACTCACCCTCCAAGATAGTTCACTCTCCAGGAAATAATTCTGCTATATGGGCCAGAGCATATGAGTCCCCTTCTACATATCAACCCAAACCAATCCACCAGCTGAAAGAGTGGTTAAGGAGGTGAAATCACATCAAAGGGGCAGCTACAAGGTTCCTAGCACAGCTCCAAGTGCTGTCCACTCACTAACTCATTTAGTCTGATAATTCTGGATCCATTAGTATAAGCAGCACTGGGCTGACAGCAGCAGGAGTTGAAGCAAGGGAAAGCTCCTGGCACCTGGCACTCCAGGGAAGCAAGGGAGAAGCTGTCATTAGTTCATGTGGTCAAGCCTGCATGTGGTTTGGGGCATTTTCCTTTGAAGCTTAGCCTCAAGTTCTTTTCTCCAGCCCTACCAATGATTCATTGGGATGCCTAACATCCTCTAGTGCACTGCCCTTTCTACTTAAAGCAGCTAATATTTCTACCCCAGAACACTGGCCTCTCATAAGCCAAAGCCCATTAGAGCCCAGGGTATTTTGGGGAAGCTTGCTAGAGACAATGGTAAGAGAAAATTTATCTGCTTTAAGAAAGAACCCCGGGCAGATGAGGTGGCACATGCCTGTATTCCCAGCTACTTGGAAAGCTGGGCTAGGAGGATGGCAAGTTTAAAGTTAGCCTATGAAACTTAGTGAAACCATATCTCAATATAAATGCTTTTCAAAAGGGCTGGAGGTGTAGCTTAGTGGTAGAGTGCACATAAAAGATCCTGTTTCAATCCCCATACTGCAAAATGAAGATAGATAGATAGATAGAGAGAGAGAGAGAGAGAGAGAGAGAGAGAGAGAGAGAGAGAGAGAGAGTGACTGCAGGAAGCCTGTACATCCCCTTTCCTTAGCTAACTAAGGTGGTTAAACCAACTCTACTTGGCTTCTCTGTTTCTTAAAGCTCAAATATTCACACTGTGTCATGGGATAAACATTCATCCTCCCTGCCACATGGAGCCACCCCAATTCCTGTGCAACCTCCTAAAGTAGCCCTCTCCACATCAGTCCTACAGAGATAAGTGCTGTCTGGTTCTAAGCACTTGATTTGAGAAAGAACCTCCTTTCTTGGCCTCTCACATCCTTTGATTATCTATTTGATGGGTATAAATGGTCTTCACTTGCCCAGCTCACACATCAGGTAAGTGGCAGTGATGAAGGTCTGGACACCATTCAGATTCCAGGCTTTTAACCACCAAGTTTAAAGCCATATGCCATCTAGCCTCATTAAATTAAGGAAAAAAAAAAAAAAGGAAAACAAAAATATAGTGCCCTGAGCC
Source organism: Marmota monax (assembly GCF_021218885.2). Lineage (NCBI taxonomy): Eukaryota > Metazoa > Chordata > Mammalia > Rodentia > Sciuridae > Marmota > Marmota monax. The sequence continues at coordinate 96,129 of NW_026692284.1, read as the reverse complement.
AAACCAAAAAAAAAAAAAAAATCTCAAATTCCACTCCATATATTCTATTTGGCCTTGAACACACCTCATAAGTACTGCTGTGAAATAAAGTTGATGTTGCCAATTTTGTAGAGTCTGGTAGTCATTTTCACTGCTCACCAATGACTTCTGGTTCTCCACCTTCTGGGCACATGCAGGATTGCACTTCCAGGTCACATGACTAGTCCTGACCAAAGAATGTGCATGGAAGAAATTTGTGCCATTTCTGGGTGGGTCATCTAATGCTAGTGAGAGATGATCCTGAGATATGTCTCTCTGATAGGAGAAACAATAATGCCCATGATGGTGTTTTCTCCATTGAGCAGAGCCCTCAACCAAACTATCATGGTGGCATAATGTGAGCAAAACACAGTCCTTTTTGATTTTAAGCCATTGAAATTTTGGGGTTAATAACTATCATAGCATGTTGTAGTCTATCCTGATCGATTCAGCTGGCCTCCTATATCCATAGTTCAACCAGTTGAGGATCAAAAACTTTCTTTAAAAAAACTACTTTGAGGGCTGGGGCTATAGCTCAGTGGCAGAGTGCTTGCCTAGCATGTGTGAGACAAAGGGTTTGACCCTTACACTGCATAAAAATAAAGAAATAAAATAAAGGCATGCTGTTCATTGGCAACTAAAAAAAATAAAAATATATTTTTAAAAACTGCATCTATGGGATGGGGTGGTGGCTCAGTGGTAGAGCACTTGCCAAGCATATGTGAGGCACTGGGTTTGTTCCTCAGTCCCACATTTAAAAAATAGATAAAAAGCAAATAAAATGAAGGTATTGAGTCCATATGTAACTAAAAATATTTTAACAACTGCATTTACACTGAACATGTATAGACATTTCTTCTTGTCATTATTTCCTAAACAATACAGAATAACAATTATTTTCATAGAATTTACATTGTACTATGTTTCTACATAATTTAGAGGTGATTCAAAATGTACCAAAAATATTTATAGGTTATAAAAATATTATGCCACTTTGTATAAAGTGTTGAACATCCATGGATTTGGGAATCCAGGAGAGGTCATGAAACAAGTCTCTCAAGGATACCAAGGGACAATTTACATATAGTATGATTATTTACTCATTGATTCAAACATTTTTCTGCCCAGCTGGTCAAGAACAAAAGCTCAAGTCATAGTCCTGAAGATCCTAGTTTAATATATCTGGGCTGGGGAACAGACCTGTGCAGCTATCTTGTTCTCCCAAGCGATTCTAATGGACTCCACAGTCTTTCTTTCATAATAGACTTGTCACTAAGTAGACACTAATCCAAAATTTTAGATCCTATGTGGATTAGTTCATGATCAGTATTACTGCCACTAACTAATTGTTCCAGTACTTACTCTGTGTACTAGACACTAGGCACTAGCGTAGTAGGCACTCTGCTGAGGGCCACTTACTAGGAACCTAGCCTGCATCTATTTCCTTCTTTCTTACTAGAAGAAAAACTCACTTTTATTTAGGGTGGCACCAAAGAACACATATTCCTCCAAAACTGGCACTTAAAGTTTGTCACTACCATCCAAACACACGTGTGAGTGGGATTCAGAGATGTTATTTCACCTCAGGAGTCAGTGAGGTGGGGGTTAATGTTATTTTCATTTTACAGCCAAACACACTGAGGTTTATAGAATTTAAATGAAATGTCAAAAGTCATACAGGTTCCTGCTGGTGAAGGTCAAATGTGAATCCAATCAATCTGTTCTTTTGGTCTATTATTGTTTGAATAGATAGCACATATTTGCACAATTCCACTTAGTCCTCTCAAGAACCTCGATGGGCAGGGTAACAGGTAAAATTTTCTGATACCTGCCACCAAATGTTCTCTGATCATCTGGAGTCTTCCCTTGGGTCACCTCTCTGCCAGCTCCAAAGGCTAGCCCCTCTCTAGTCCAATGGAGCCTGGAGTGTGAAAGAAGGTGAGACAGGTGGAGAAGTGGTCAGTTTTTAGATGTCCATCTGGCAGAACTCCTAGCAAGAGATTGAAGATAGAGGGCATGGAAAAGTCCAAAACAGAGAAGATTTGGCATCATTCCCTATATGAAATTTTAGTAGGGACAATAGCAAAATAAAATCAACATACAAATGGTTAGGCAGAAGGAGGGTTTGGAGTTTGCATCCAGAAGATTCTAGAAAGTTCCATGTGTCTGAAGAAGGATAAAAAAGGAACTGATTGTGGTAGTGAGACTAATGGGAGATTCTGTGGGAGGGGTGAAGTGGCACTGAGACTCAGAGCTACAAGGTGACCAGAGATGACCAAGGGGAAATGGGCAGGGCAACAAGTTTTCTAGCAGAAAATCATCACCAGATAAGTAGGGCTGGTCAACTGGAAGGTGCCTGGAGTGGACTCAGTGTACCACCACTGTTTAGGAGTCTAGCAGTTTTAGGCCTTGCCCTCTGTCACTGGCCTTCTGAGCCAGTGACAGGGGGCAAGGAGGTCACTGTCCCAGAGGCTGGTGAGGGCTTACAGAGCAGTAGTTTGAGGTCTTGGATTCCCTTCCCCAGCCCCACACCACCTTGGTGAAACAGAGAGGAAGGAATTCTTAAACAATGAAGTCTTTTGGTGAACAACCTCTCAAACCAAGAGAACATGGGTCATGAAGAAGCCATTTGCAGGCAAGTTCTAGTTGCTCACAACGGAGCATGGAGTCTGGGCGGAATACTGGGGGAGTCACAGTCACAGAGACTTTGGTCCTCCCCTCACTATTCCGCCCTCACTTCCTAGCGAACCGGACCTGGAAATAACTTGGTCCCTCCCCTTTACACTGCCAAGGGCGCCTGATGGTCAGGACTAGCTGTTCTTCCTACCTTCTATCCATAGCCCCGCCCCTGAATCCACTCCGCCCACCCCGTGACCCCAAAGGATTAAAACCCAGGTGCTAGGCAGCTCCTTGGTCTCACATGGCCACCAGGTGTTTGTGCGCATTTGCCTGCCCAGGCCCTGGACCTGGGAGCCTCAGCCCCAGCTTGGACCACAGTAAAAGTATTAAATATAGTAATCATAGAAGCTGAGATCTTTAAGGACACCCCTTGGGCCCTCACAAATGCCCTAAGAGGGTATTACTATCCTCCCTATTTCACAGTGGAAAAATTGGAGTGGCAAGATTATGCAATGGGCTCCAATTACAAAGCTAGGAAGTGGCAAGAGACAACATTGGAATCTGGGCTCCTCTGATGTCCATACCAGTGCCATCCATGACAACCTCCAGGCTCTGTCCCTGCTTGCACCCCAGGCACTACCTCTTAGCCCCAGTCTCTACTCCCAACCCCATCCCTGGCCCCAATGTTCACCAAGGTGAAAAGAGACACACCTAGGAGGTCATCTGCTACAATACCCCTGGTCTCCATAAAATTGTCATCAATAAAATGTTTCAACTTCATTGCATGAATTTCCTAAGGCCTCCCTGTGACATTTCTTGGGCAGGACCCAGAAAACGATGAGAGTGGATTGAATTCTGTAGTCTCCTTGGGTAACATTTTGCTGATACAAAGTACCATGGAATGGCATAGAGGACATAGAATATACATGATGTTAGGGAGAAGACACATGGCACTTCTTCCCATTGGAAATCATAATAATTGTTTCTAAAGAAGAGGAGCTAACATTTATTGACGGTATATATTCTTCCAGTCCTGGAGATGAAGAAACAAGCACACGTGTTCATCGTTAGTCAGAATTTGAACCTGACTCTGAGTTTGATCCTGTTCCACAAGACAGCATAGTCTACTTCTTTTGGGTCAGGTTCTGTAAAATCATGAGCCTTTAAGGTTCAATTTACCCCTTTGTTGGAGTCTTCCTGGGCTACAGCAGCTTACATGATAGTTATGTCTGTTAGAAAATGCAGGTCCACACACCCTCCAAGATAGTTCACTCTCCAGGAAATAATTCTGCTATATGAGCCAGAGCATATGAGTCCCCTTCTACATATCAACCCAAACCAATCCACCAGCTGAAAGAGTGGTTAAGGAGGTGAAATCACATCAAAGGGGCAGCTACAAGGTTCCTAGCACAGCTCCAAGTGCTGTCCACTCACTAACTCATTTAGTCTGATAATTCTGGATCCATTAGTATAAGCAGCACTGGGCTGACAGCAGCAGGAGTTGAAGCAAAGGAAAGCTCCTGGCACCTGGCACTCCAGGGAAGCAAGGGAGTAGCTGTCATTAGTTCATGTGGTCAAGCCTGCATGTGGTTTGGGGCATTTTCCTTTGAAGCTTAGCCTCAAGTTCTTTTCTCCAGCCCTACCAATGATTCATTGGGATGCCTAACATCCTCTAGTGCACTGCCCTTTCTACTTAAAGCAGCTAATATTTCTACCCCAGAACACTGGCCTCTCATAAGCCAAAGCCCATTAGAGCCCAGGGTATTTTGGGGAAGCTTGCTAGAGACAATGGTAAGAGAAAATTTATCTGCTTTAAGAAAGAACCCCGGGCAGATGAGGTGGCACATGCCTGTATTCCCAGCTACTTGGAAAGCTGGGCTAGGAGGATGGCAAGTTTAAAGTTAGCCTATGAAACTTAGTGAAACCATATCTCAATATAAATGCTTTTCAAAAGGGCTGGAGGTGTAGCTTAGTGGTAGAGTGCACATACAAGATCCTGGTTCAATCCCCATACTGCAAAATGAAGAGAGAGAGAGAGAGAGAGAGAGAGAGAGAGAGAGAGAGAGAGAGAGAGAGAGAGAGAGAGAGATTGACTGCAGGAAGCCTGTACATCCCCTTTCCTTAGCTAACTAAGGTGGTTAAACCAACTCTACTTGGCTTCTCTGTTTCTTAAAGCTCAAATATTCACACTGTGTCATGGGATAAACATTCATCCTCCCTGCCACATGGAGCCACCCCAATTCCTGTGCAACCTCCTAAAGTAGCCCTCTCCACATCAGTCCTACAGAGATAAGTGCTGTCTGGTTCTAAGCACTTGATTTGAGAAAGAACCTCCTTTCTTGGCCTCTCACATCCTTTGATTATCTATTTGATGGGTATAAATGGTCTTCACTTGCCCAGCTCACACATCAGGTAAGTGGCAGAGATGAAGGTCTGGACACCATTCAGATTCCAGGCTTTTAACCACCAAGTTTAAAGCCATATGCCATCTAGCCTCATTAAATTAAGGAAAAAAAAAAGGAAAACAAAAATATAGTGCCCTGAGCCAAACCAAAAAAAAAAAAAAAAATCTCAAATTCCACTCCATATATTCTATTTGGCCTTGAACACACCTCATAAGTATTGCTGTGAAATAAAGTTGATGTTGCCAATTTTGTAGAGTCTGGTAGTCATTTTCACTGCTCACCAATGACTTCTGGTTCTCCACCTTCTGGGCACATGCAGGATTGCACTTCCAGGTCACATGACTAGTCCTGACCAAAGAATGTGCATGGAAGAAATTTGTGCCATTTCTGGGTGGGTCATCTAATGCTAGTGAGAGATGATCCTGAGATATGTCTCTCTGATAGGAGAAACAATAATGCCCATGATGGTGTTTTCTCCATTGAGCAGAGCCCTCAACCAAACTATCATGGTGGCATAATGTGAGCAAAATACAGTCCTTTTTGATTTTAAGCCATTGAAATTTGGGGGTTAATAACTATCATAGCATGTTGTAGTCTATCCTGATCGATTCAGCTGGCCTCCTATATCCATAGTTCAACCAGTTGAGGATCAAAAACTTTCTTTAAAAAAACTACTTTGAGGGCTGGGGCTATAGCTCAGTGGCAGAGTGCTTGCCTAGCATGTGTGAGACAAAGGGTTTGACCCTTACACTGCATAAAAATAAAGAAAAAAATAAAGGCATGCTGTTCATTGACAACTACAAAAGTAAAAATATATTTTTAAAAACTGCATTTATGGGATGGGGTGGTGGCTCAGTGGTAGAGCACTTGCCAAGCATATGTGAGGCACTGGGTTTGTTCCTCAGTCCCACATTTAAAAAATAGATAAAAAGCAAATAAAATGAAGGTATTGAGTCCATATGTAACTAAAAATATTTTAACAACTGCATTTACACTGAACATGTATAGACATTTCTTCTTGTCATTATTTCCTAAACAATACAGAATAACAATTATTTTCATAGAATTTACATTGTACTATGATTCTACATAATTTAGAGGTGATTCAAAATGTACCAAAAACATTTATAGGTTATAAAAATATTATGCCACTTTTTATAAAGTGTTGAACATCCATGGATTTGGGAATCCAGGAGAGGTCATGAAACAAGTCTCTCAAGGATACCAAGGGACAATTTACATATAGTATGATTATTTACTCATTGATTCAAACATTTTTCTGCCCAGCTGGTCAAGAACAAAAGCTCAAGTCATAGTCCTGAAGATCCTAGTTTAATATATCTGGGCTGGGGAACAGACCTGTGCAGCTATCTTGTTCTCCCAAGCGATTCTAATGGACTCCACAGTCTTTCTTTCATAATAGACTTGTCACTAAGTAGACACTAATCCAAAATTTTAGATCCTATGTGGATTAGTTCATGATCAGTATTACTGCCACTAACTAATTGTTCCAGTACTTACTCTGTGTACTAGACACTAGGCACTAGCGTAGTAGGCACTCTGCTGAGGGCCACTTACTAGGAACCTAGCCTGCATCTATTTCCTTCTTTCTTACTAGAAGAAAAACTCACTTTTATTTAGGGTGGCACCAAAGAACACATATTCCTCCAAAACTGGCACTTAAAGTTTGTCACTACCATCCAAACACACGTGTGAGTGGGATTCAGAGATGTTATTTCACCTCAGGAGTCAGTGAGGTGGGGGTTAATGTTATTTTCATTTTACAGCCAAACACACTGAGGTTTATAGAATTTAAATGAAATGTCAAAAGTCATACAGGTTCCTGCTGGTGAAGGTCAAATGTGAATCCAATCAATCTGTTCTTTTGGTCTATTATTGTTTGAATAGATAGCACATATTTGCACAATTCCACTTAGTCCTCTCAAGAACCTCGATGGGCAGGGTAACAGGTAAAATTTTCTGATACCTGCCACCAAATGTTCTCTGATCATCTGGAGTCTTCCCTTGGGTCACCTCTCTGCCAGCTCCAAAGGCTAGCCCCTCTCTAGTCCAATGGAGCCTGGAGTGTGAAAGAAGGTGAGACAGGTGGAGAAGTGGTCAGTTTTTAGATGTCCATCTAGGCAGAACTCCTAGCAAGAGATTGAAGATAGAGGGCATGGAAAAGTCCAAAACAGAGAAGATTTGGCATCATTCCCTATATGAAATTTTAGTAGGGACAATAGCAAAATAAAATCAACATACAAATGGTTAGGCAGAAGGAGGGTTTGGAGTTTGCATCCAGAAGATTCTAGAAAGTTCCATGTGTCTGAAGAAGGATAAAAAAGGAACTGATTGTGGTAGTGAGACTAATGGGAGATTCTGTGGGAGGGGTGAAGTGGCACTGAGACTCAGAGCTACAAGGTGACCAGAGATGACCAAGGGGAAATGGGCAGGGCAACAAGTTTTCTAGCAGAAAATCATCACCAGATAAGTAGGGCTGGTCAACTGGAAGGTGCCTGGAGTGGACTCAGTGTACCACCACTGTTTAGGAGTCTAGCAGTTTTAGGCCTTGCCCTCTGTCACTGGCCTTCTGAGCCAGTGACAGAGGGCAAGGAGGTCACTGTCCCAGAGGCTGGTGAGGGCTTACAGAGCAGTAGTTTGAGGTCTTGGATTCCCTTCCCCAGCCCCACACCACCTTGGTGAAACAGAGAGGAAGGAATTCTTAAACAATGAAGTCTTTTGGTGAACAACCTCTCAAACCAAGGGAACATGGGTCATGAAGAAGCCATTTGCAGGCAAGTTCTAGTTGCTCACAACAGAGCATTGAGTCTGGGATGAATACTGGGGGAGTCACAGACCTCCAGAAGAAGTTTAGCTCCATAAACCCAAGCTGCATGGAAAGTGTGCTTTTGGAGGTTCCTGCTATGGCAGGTACTGCCTTCCTCCAGGTCTCCCAGACAAACAAAGTGGAAGGCACCATGGAAATACACACTGTCTCTGGGCCTCAGCATCTTTACTTTTCCAATGAGAACAAAGGTCACCTCCGCATGTTAACAGGATGATGAGGGGCAGAGCCATGAAACAGGTTGGCAAAGGTCACAGTCTAGACAGGGAACCTCCATGCTCATCTTCCCTTCCATACTGCTGGCATCCCATGGACACTTCCTATGGACAGTCATGCCTGGAGACAGCTATGACCAGATTGGGGACTCAGTGACTGGAATGTGTTTTACAAGCCTCATTTTAATGCTCAACTTTTTTCATGTCACCAGGAGGTGTTTATGGATACTTAGTTGATTGATTGAATGAATGAATGATTAAGTCACAGTCTATGGGAGCAATGGAAATCAATGATTTCAAGCAAGGCTCTAATATGCTTTTGGTGGGATTGCCTAAGTATCAAAGGCAGTCATTTTTCAGTCTCATTTTGAATGTCACCTTCTGCAGGAGGACTCCCCTGATACCCTCATCAGGTTTAAGTGCCCACTCTGTGCTCTTCTCTACCCATCACCATATACTAGAAGGTTCATTGTGTTTTTCACTTGATCTTGAGTTCTTAGAGACAAGGTTACATCTCATGTAATCTTCTTGCATCCCTAGCACAGGGTCTGGACAAAGGAAACAACAAAAACCATTTTTGAATGTTTTCAGGTACCAGGCACTGTGCAATATGCTTGACTACCTGAATATCAGGTTCCAGGGTAAAATTATCAGGCCATTGTGCAGGTAAGAACACTGAGGTTCAGATGAGGTAAGAAGCCTGGTGTTTCTTCCTGCTTTCTTCATCCTTCTCTACCAAACAGCCTGGCCTAATTCTTGAGGTTTTAGAACAGTATGAAAATCCCAGTGATGAGGCAGTCTGTCTATCTGGCTGAGTGGGTGGATAGAAAGAGGGAACAATAAAGAGACAGCACATGTTAGCAGCTGGGAACCCTGCCACATGTCAGATACAATGCATTCTGTCACAAAACTACAGTACTGAGACCACCCCAGGAGCAGTGCCTCATGGATGGCCACTGAATGGGGAATGTTTACTTTGGCTACTACAGAAAACATCCTCTAGTTTATTCAGAACAAATGGGTACATGGATGTGCTGTTAGGTGCATGACATTTCTGGCAGGAAGACCAGGGAAAACAAAACCAAGAAAATGTCTTGAAACTCCAGCAACATACAAGGAAATGTGCAGAGGTGAGCTGATTTGGAATAGAGACAGTAACACAACAATATCAACAATGACAACCAAGAGAGAACAAAAGTTCAACACCCCATGTGGCACATCCAGCTTCAAAACTAAAACAAAATAGGGCCACAAATCTTTCTTTTTGAGGGAGCTCCAGAAGTCTCGCAAGGGCATCTTTTTTTTGTATACCTTTCCTGCCCACACTCCCTGCTACAAGTAAATCTGACACTCTCTATGGCAAGGAGGCCTCAAGAGCTTGGAAATTTACTGAAGCAAATATCTTTGCAAAAACAATCTGTCCCATAAACAAAACTGGTGGAACACATCCAGCCCCATACAATGGAGCAAATCTTCTGGGCACACATTTCTCATCCAGGGTTTTAGCTTGGATGCTGCTTCCTTCTAGGTGGAGGCAAAAGCCACTTAACCTGTGTGTCCAAGAACTTCAATGCTCAGCAGATTCTCTACTCATCTCTATGTATCTGAAGTAGTCAAGTTCCTACAACAGAAAGGATTGTAGCAGCCAGGGAATGGAGGTGAAGGCAAATGGAGAGCTGTTGAATGAATGGGGGTTTCAGTTTTGTAAGAGGAAGAATTTCTAGAGATCTGTTCCACAACAATGTGAATATAGTTAACACTATGAACTGGTCACTTTAAAGATGGCTGTGTTGGGAAATTTGATGTGTTTTTTTTAACCACAATTAGAAATAATGAAAATATTTATTTGTCTTTCAGATTTGCAAAAATTAAATGCCTGGCAACAGAGTGAGTTGGATATATTGAAGAGAAATGGAAACATCTATACCCTGTGAAGATAGCAGTGAAATCAATGTGACTATTCTAAGGGACAATTGACAATTAGATACACAGAGTGTAAAATCAGCAATTTCTCTTCTCATTATTTATCCTAGGGCAGGTACAAAGAATTTTTATTGTCATAAGAGCAAAAGTTGGAGACAATCTAAATGACCATTGATAGGGGAAAAATAAAGAAAATTGGCATATACTCACAAAATAATGAAGGAATCAGACTATACCAATGCAGATCTCAAAAACATAATATTGAGTAAAAAGAAGTGGGTTATACAATAACACAGAAAGCATACCATTCAAAAGAGTACAAAATGCTAATAAGCATTTTCTGTGTATAGAAATAAAAATGAGGCAATGGACAAAATAGTTAATCAGAAGATAAAACTTATGAATTTCTAGTGTACCAGTCTTGAGATGCTCCCAGTGATCTATGGTACTTATGCCTCTGTGGAGATCCTTCTACAATGAATAGGGCTCAACTGTATCCTATCATTCCACAGAATCCTAATAGGATTCTATAAAAGTGGCTTCCAAGGCTAAATGTAAGAAATGCTACTTCCTCCTTGATCTCTGGTTTTCCCTATTGCTCATTATGAAGGAAGTCAGCCACCACACTGTGAAGATATTCAGGCAGGTTGTGCAGATGCCTGGAAGATAAAGTACTGAGTGCTCCTGCCAACTGACATCACCACCTTGAGCCTCCTTAGAGGTGCATGCACAAGTATCAGTCAAGCCTTCAGATGACTGCAACCCATAGCAGAATGAATCAGAAACACCCATCTAAGTCACTATTGAGTTTCTGAACCTAGAAACTGTGGTATAGCAAAGGTGCATTTTTAGGACTTAGAGTTTGAGGGTGATTTGTTATACAGCAATAGGAAACCAATACATACATGGTTGCTTTCTAAGTTCCTGTGCCTGTGGGCTGCTTTCTATTTGTACTGGTAAGTGTCAAAAAGATGTTAAAGGCACATTAGTATCAAGCTCAATATTTCCTTCTTCAAGTGTCCAGAAGAATGGACTGTTCTCTGAGTCCTATTTCTGTTTTGACATGAAGTCCTCTTCACCAGTAGCAGCAGCCTGGGCTTTGGGCAATGTTGATCTGGTCTGCTATGCTCTACATTGTGTTCCCTTAACATTCAGATTTCAAAGTCAGGACCCCAATATCTCATAATTTGGAGATAGGGCTTTAAAGAGATAATTAAAGTAAAATGAGGTCATCAGGATGGGCTCAATACAAATGGTGTCTGCATAAGAAAAGATTAGTGGCCTAGGATTATGGCTCTGTGGTAGAGTGCTTGCCTTGCATGTGCAAGACCCTGGGTTAAATCCTCAGCAATCAATAAATAAATACATTTAAAGAAAAAGAAAACAAAAGATTACTACATAGGTACACTGCAAGGAAAAACCATGTGAAGACAGGGGAGGTGTTTATAGCACCTGTAAGTAGGGTTAGAGGCCTTGGGAGAAACCAACACTGCCAACCCCTGCGTCTGGGACTTCAGTCTTCCAGAACAGTGAGAAAATAATTTTTTCTTATGTAAGTCATCTAGTTTGTAGTCCTTTGTTATGGCAGCCCAGACAATGGATACACAATCCAACATCCTTGCTTCACATGTGATGACCTTAGGTCCAGAGTTAGAAGGGACTTAGCTAAAGAAACAGAGAAAACAGAAAGCATAAGCAGAGAGCCCATATTTCCTAGCTCAAGGGTGATTCCTCCACTAGGTGAGCCCAAGGCCCCAAAGGTGGAGAAGATATCTTAGGAAACACTGTTAGCACCAATTGAGCTCCTCGTTTGTTCCAATTCTTGATGGCAAAAATGGTTTCAGATGCTGAATCTGGTGGGTTCCCTATGGGCACATGATGTGTACTAACCTTTTTAAATGCAGTCAGGATCCCATAGAGAAAATTAAGGGGAAAAGGAGGACAAAGTCATGGACAAAAACAAAGAAGGAAAAACTGAGTTTTTCTTCCTTGCTGTCATGAATTATAGCATCAGAAATGAGAGAAATAAGGAAAGAGAGTGGACTCTAACTTCCAGCTGCATAGGTAAGTCTCCATAGGTCCTGAGATTCTCTGGACATAGTAAAACACCAATGTGCATAGTCCTGTGACAAGTTCTGGTTTTATTTTGTGCTTCTTGCAGCTTCCAGCCAGGTCTTCAGGTACAAGCCTTCTTGCAGACATAGCATTGTGTTTGCCCATTTGTCCAGTTAGAGGAGCCAGCCTCACTTTTTGGTAGAATGGCAATGCTGAATGATGCTAACAAAATCTCGCCACCTTTTTATTCTGGCCTGAAAAGGGAAACTCCTGGTCTGGCCTGCATGTATTACAAATTAAATAGTAATAGTGGACAACAGCCACTCTGGGCAAATAAGAAGGTATATTGGGATACTGGGGTGAGCAAGTACACACCTAGACTGTTTGATAAAGGCCATTTGTAGCTCCCAGGAGGCTGGATGGTGAGTTTGTAATGATCAAATGCCCTTCAGTAAGATCCCAGAATTCTTGCCTGACAAAGGTGCAGACAGGACTCAGAACCATCCTAGGCCAGAATACTTGATGAGATAAGTATATGGTCCAGGTTGAGGTTGAGGATTATGTTCAGTGGGTGAACTCCTCCTCTCCCTGGTTCATCTCTCTTTAGCCCCTTCTGGGACAGTATCTCATCACCAGAAGCATGATATGCCCAGAGAACACTTCCCTGTCAAGCATTGAGATCCCTCATTTCTTGACTTGGAGATGGTGAAGATGGTGGGAGAGTGGGAAGTGGGGCCCTGGTTGTGTTCAGGACTCCAGCCATGCTGCTCACAAGTATGTGGCCCAGGGCACTCACTTCAGTACTCTGAGCTTGTTTTGATATTATAAACAGGGTGTAGAAATAGCCCAGTACAAGGCTGGTGTGATATTCAGATGAAATATTCACAGTTGCTGTGAAAAAAAAAAAAAATACTTTACTTGTTCCAGGTCAAGTTCACTTTCAGAAAAAGCAGGCCTTAGCTCTCTCCAACCTGGTCCAAAAAATTTTTGGAGTCAAGCTAGATGTCACCAGCCAGCCCTGGATGGAGGTTAAAGGCTTTCCCTCAAATGTCATCCATACAAAAACCCAACCCCTTCTCAATGTCAGCCACTCTGAATCCCAACCTCTTTTAGAAATTCAAGATCAGATAACCAAATTTATATTGTGACTGTTATGATTAGGGTGGCAAATAAGTTTGAAGTTGGGCCTGAGTAAATGTTTGGTCTGGATTTGTGGTCAGGTGTTAGTCACTGAATAGGTGTGAAGGTTTTACAGAGTAGATGTTAAAGAAAAGTAAGTACATGGTTTGTGTTTCTAGGGTGACGTAAGCATAAGGGGATAGGGAATAGGGTTATTGTTTTATGATTAGGAGTGGAAGACATAGGTCAGGGTCAGGATCAAACCAAGACATTTTAGAATTCAGCATTTCTGAGACACTATCCTCTATAGTATGTTAACCTTCACTACTACCTCTTATGAATTTCTCTCTAACCCTACATCTCTTCTCTCACAGCTTCCTGTGTATCCCTATATCACATTTCATTTGGTCTGTGGTGTGCCCTCCACTCCCTCCTTTTACCAACTTTATGTATCCCTCAATATTTTCTTCTTATCTCCTTCTGTGGACACTCCACCAGAAACATTCATCTCTAGCTGTATAGCCCTCCACATTCTTTTTTCATCTCTTCACTTAGCCCTCCACCACCTCCTCTCACAGCTTTCTGTTTAGCCCTTTACAATCTTTTCTTATCTCTTGCTGCACACTCTTCCATCACCTCTTCTCAAGGCCCATGAGTAGCACTTGACCATTTCCTCCTCCTGTTTTTTTTTTTTTTTTTAAGCTGAGATACCCAGCCTAATTCTGTCTAAAGATTAGGAACCATCTCATCATAAATTCATGAAAAGTTCATTTCTGTTTTACCAAAAAATACTGAAATTTCTATTCAATCTGATCATAATATGATGTTTAAAAAAATTGTCAAGGACTTTTGCCCATGCTTTGAACTTACCTGTGCCCAGCTCTTCCTGACCAGATAGCATCCCTCCTTGAAATCCCACCTGCTCCTCATAAATTCTGATGTTGGAATCTAAATTTACTCCCTACCTTGAGATTTTAAACTATGTACATTAAAATAATACAATAAAATACCCGCCATTGTATTATGTTTGCCAGAACCCTGTTAGCTGTAAGTTCCCAAGATACCTGCCTTTGTAACTTTTTATGCTATAAAAACTGCCCTGCACTCAGACCAGCTGCTGTCCTCTGGCCCACATTTTCGGGTAAGGAAGTAGTAATCAGCTCTCTTGTGTACACAATATAAGCTTGCTTTAATTTGGTTTAAAATTGGCATCAGTGGTCTTTTATTTGCATCGTGGGTACAACAGTACCACTCCAACATCACTTCTCTTCCTACTCTCTGTAGCCATCCACCTTTCAACTTCTGTGTCTTCCTATACCAACTGCTCTCATCTCCTGTATAACTCTGCTCAACCTCCTAGCCAGCACCCTGTGTAACTCTCAAACACAATCTCTTACAGGCTACTGTGTAGCCCTCCACCACTGCCTCTCTCTGCTTCTTGTTTATGCATCCAAATCCTTCTATTTCCCCACTCTGTATACCTCTCTACCAACTCTTCTCATCCCTTGTGCATACCTTTATCAATTCCTCTCATCTTCTCCTTTCATTCCTTTATGATTTCTTCTCATCTGTGTGGCCTTATACCACCCTCTATTATCTCTGTCAGTGTAAACTCCACAACCTCTCCTCATTCTCTACTGTGGAGTATACCAGCACTGTCTCACATATATGGCATGCCCTATCCTTTCTTGTCTCATGGCCCCAGTTAAGCCCTTTACCACCTCTTCTCACATCTTCCAGCATAGCTCTTCATGGATCCTGTCATCTCCCATGTATCCCTAGACCACCTCTTCTACCTCTTCCTGTTTAGCCACACTACCTCCACTCATGGCCCCTAAAAAGCCCTCCCCCATCTTCTCTCCCTCTGTGTAATCCTGGTTAGATTACATAAAATACCCAGTACAACATAACAACATGTAACAGGTTAAAGAGTAATGACAAGGAAAATTTATTTTTCACTATTTTCTTTAAATTTTTATAAAAAAAATCAATGTATTATCTTACCTCTTTCTCTTTGTCCTAGTAATTCTGCCTATGCCACCTCTTCTCAAGGGTGCTGAGAGTCCCTCCTCAACCTCCTCTTTGTCTTCCTGGTTAGCCCTCCACTATGTCCTCTCACAGCCCCTGTGTATTCCTCTACTACACCACCTCCTCCAAAACCCTCTTCCTCCTTCTCTCATGGCCTCCAGTGTAGTCATGTGTCATATAATCACATATTCTATGCAGTGCTCCTCATCTCCTTTTGTGTTTCTCTTGACCATGTTTTTTTGCCTTCATCTCCTGTTTTGCTTTGCATCACCTCATATCATACCCCGTGTAGCCCTCACCTCTTCCTTTTATCTCCTATGTAAATCTCTACCATTTTATCCTTTGGCCTTCTTGTGTAACTGTGGAATTGGGCTAATTATGAAGCCTTCCCCACCTCCTCTTGTGACAAAACTGTCCTTCCCATAGAAGATCAATCAGCCCCAACTCAGCTGTTTCTGGATTTTGACCTATACTGGAAGTTTTTGTTTGTTTGTTTGTTTGTTTTTACAATTCTCTATGTTTTCTAATGACTTGCCAATGCAATTTATTTTTCAGTATTTCCTTTAAATTTTTATAAAAAATAAAATATTTATAATAATTTGAATTTAATTGTAAAATGAAATTTCATAATTATAATTTACCAAATGGAACTACTGTTAAGGCTCTTAATGTCCAACTTGTTAACTAGAATGATTCATTTAATTAAGATTAAATCTCTCAAACAGTTTAAACTCACTAGCTGATATTATTTCCTCTTAGCCAGGGATAATACAAGGGCCAGAGTTAGGAGGTGTTGTTGGAACCAGAGTTCACCTAACCTTTTGCAGAGGGTCAGCATCACCAGAAATCTGGCTTTTAACTTCCAGCTTGAATGGGCTCCAGAATCCCAATAGACATCAAAGCCCCAGGCATGCTTAAGTCCTTCTTAGGAAATGTCATAGTAGTTGTATGTAATACATTAAAACATCTGTAGATTACATAAAATACTCAGTACAACATAAACAACATGTAACAGGTTAAGCAATAATGACAAGGACAAATGTACATTTATTAGTACTGATAATACTTTTTATAATATGTTGTAGCTAAGTTTAGTTGAATATGAGAGCGTACAACCTGCACATATGAATGACCAGCTGACCTGTAAGCCCCTGAGAGAGTAAACAAATATTTAAACTTGGCCAAACCAGAAGGAGTGACCACAGCCTCAGAAAAATGGTGGTGACTTCTCTAATATGATGCTTAACTAGCAATAGAGCTGTTGCTGAGTCTTATGGTCTCACAAGGAACCTGCAAGGTTTAGCTGCAGCTGAGGTGTGTGATAGAGTCAGGTGCACACACCCTGTCCTTTTCTAGTGGGATGCTGTTTGCTACCCATGGGCCTTTATGCCACTTTACTGAAAGCTTTACAGGCTCTTACTCCCTTAAGCAAAAGGTCCTGGGTTGTTTACAATTCCATAAAAGCTTATCATTGTTCCACTTTTTTGTGCACACCTGCTCCTCTCTGGCTCAAAATATTTAGAGGACTAAAATTCTAGCTAGGGGAATGCTTATAACTAACAGAAAGTTCCAGCCAATAACAGCAGAGAGACCAAAAGTGACAAACACCATCTGCAACCTAAGAAGCTGACTTTGTAACCAATTGGTCTGCTTGTGTACTTGCATCTATTTTCTGTCCTAAAGTGCTGCCTGATCCTTTGCCCCTACTATGGAATTTTATGAAAATAAAAATCCAAATCCTATGAAGATAAACCTCTCACCATTAGTTTTTGCAAACTTTAAATGAAAACTAAGCTTGAACTGGTGAACCTCAGAAAATAATGTGGATACCAGTCTCTAGATTTCAAGTCCCTGTTACTAACTCCAGCAAGTTTGAAGCCAAATGCCATTAACACTGCACAATTTATAATTTCCCATATTTTCCTGCTGGGAATTGGACGCAGAGCTACCAAACAGCTACACATCAGCTTCTAACTTTAACTTTTAAAAAAGATTTGTGCATTTTAGTCAATATTGCTTTATACATCACAGATAGTTTCCAGTTTCATATTTTTAAACACTAATTTCAGCATGTCAAAAACATGTTTTTATAGGCATATGCACATGAAGCCAGAATTAGACAGGCAGTCAGTGAAGACAGGTAAATCAAGTTAGGTCAGTCAAGGAGACCAATTTTAAGTGAACTCTGGGAAGTTGGGGACATGTCCCCTGAGGAATCTTATCAAGAACCTGCCCCTGCTGCAATGGAACTTGAGAAGGATTGACAAATTTTAGTGAGTGACCATGATAATAAAGGTCTGAGATAGTAATGAGGGAAAAGTTAAGAGCAGTGGGAAGTTTAAGGTACCTAAGCAAGTGTTAGAATGAGTATAATAGTCAGTGGGATGTGAAGATCAGGAGCTACATGAAAATGGGGTGGGAACAGGAGCTTTTGGAGCATTGTAACAAACACCACTGAGAAGAAACTCAAGATTTCCTGGGCTTCAAGGTATCTGGGATTTGTACATAGAAAGGGAAGGAGG
Source organism: Marmota monax (assembly GCF_021218885.2). NCBI lineage: Eukaryota > Metazoa > Chordata > Mammalia > Rodentia > Sciuridae > Marmota > Marmota monax. The sequence continues at coordinate 78,380 of NW_026692284.1, read as the reverse complement.
GTTGGCTAGTGCCTGCTCATAAATTTGGTGGGAATTTGATCTGGGTAGACAAGATGCTCTAAATGCCTCCTGGAATTTTCTCTGTGAGCATTTGATTCCATTCTCTGGCAGCTTGGAATGTCACCAAAGAGCAATGTGTCCAGGGGCATCCTAGCTTTATTTACAGAGCAGGAAGAATGATTTATGGAGCTAGACTAATGATATTCACCATTAGGTGCCAAACAAGAAAGGAATTTGCCTACTAGAATCCAAATTAGTGAATTCTGTGCTGTATGCACCCCACACAAAAAAAGAAAAAAGAAAAGAAAAGAAAAGAAAAACAACTAATGTCCAGGCATGTAGCCTTGAGGATGCTATAGATGGGCTTCTCTGCATGGCTTTGCACATGTGTTCTGTGACTCATAGCAGACTGAGTGTGTAAAGGATATGTTTCAGCCTAGGGCACAGCCCCTCTGCTCCAGTGGCCTCAGCTCCTGTAGAATATCCTTGGTGCTTTTCCAAGTGTTGGTTTCCAAAGCACAGAAAGTGCTGTTGGTTGTTATTGTTGTGACCACATCCCGGAGTTTGAGTCACAGGATTCTTTTGTCTGAGCTAATGTTATTCTGAGGCAAAATAGTGTCCCTGAGAGTGAGTGAGTAAAATATGGAAAGTTTTATATTGGCTCAAGTAATAGAATCCAGCCTGTCGACTCAGTTGCCTGTTCTGTGATTTACACATTATCCCACTCTGCATAGTGAAAGCCTCAGTGACTAAGACTATTATGATAACTTTATATTTTGTTTCACATTGTCAGGAGGAATGAGAAAGGCTGCCTCATAGACAGTGTTAGACCAGGTCATGGGCACTGGATGGTAGTACGTGCATGGTTGATTTTGAGGTCTGCATCACTACCAAGTACAGCTGGAGTGATGGAGGTCTCTAGTATCTTCTCTTGGTGACTGCAGGTAGCTGAAGTCATGATGCTACTGGTGGTGAGTGGCAGGACAGGAACTCTTTCTGTGCAGACTGAACAGCCCTAGAAGGGTGGACCCTTAGAAAGACTTGGTTCCATTTGAGTTGGCAAAGTAGTGTTTAACTTTGATGACAAGAGTTTAATATCCTGGAAGCAGAAGTGGGGCCCATATAATATGAGGCCCATGCAAACGATGTGAGGCAAACAGTTTTCTTACCTGCCTGCAGGACTGCTCTCAGTCTTCATGACATACTATGAATGAAAATAGCAGAAGTCTTATCACAAAGATTCTGTGGATAAGTAGATGGGGAAAGAAAGTAACTAGGTTATTTAAAGCCAAAGAATATGTTAGAAGTGGAGCTCTAACACTGAGGATGGTCCTCAGTGTTCAAATAGTACCTTTTGGTGAATTTTTGTGAATGCTTGTCACACAGTTCATTTCCACTTGCCCATAAAAGTGAAGATATGACAGAAGGCACTTTACCCAGCCTCTGGAATTGTGATGCCATACTCAGCCAGGTGCCATGGGAGAATGCTAAGTTTTGCTTAGTTTCTTTTCTCTCTATGTGGAGTTCAGGGATAGTGAGTGGGCCTTCCAACCTTAGAAGACTTTTATATGTGTACACAATTATCAACTACTGGCACAGATTTAGGAGTCTTTTGTGGATTACTAGGTTTCATATCTGTTTAATGTGAAATTATTTCTCATTAGGGCTCACTCTTTGTTAAAATTATAGCTGAACAAATCTTAGCAGGATCTAATGGCTAGAGTATTCCAAAAGAGAGTCCCTAGTATCCAGTCATCATTCAGGCAGTAATTTCCAGCTCTGTACTAGGCTCTGCAGACAAAATGATCAATAATATGGCCTGACTCTTGAAGGCTTGTGGTTCCATTAGTGTGATATAGCAGCTTCACAGCAGTTCAACTCATATACCTTTTAAAAAATAATATATTTATTGAGATGTACTCTATCCATAATAAAATTCAGTGGTGTAGAGCCCAGTTCTTGTTCTAGGCATTAGCACATCCACACTGTTGTGCACCTATCACCACTGTCTATAAGAAATTCTTCTCTACCCCAAAAGACAACCCTTTACTCAATTGTAACCATTCCCATTCTTAATTCTTCTCTAGCTCCAGGAACCGTGAATTTTTCTTTCTCATTGATTTTTCCATTCAGAAAATTTAATACAGATGAACATACACTGCATGGCCTTTAAACACCATTTGTGCATTTAACTCAGAACTTTTTCTTTTCTCTTATCTTTTGATGACCATCATCATGTACTTCACTGAGTCATTTCATTTGTACTTCTATGGTCTGTGTTCTGTGGAATAAAGAAAAGGCACACCTTTCTTCAACTAGTACTTATCAGAAGCCTCATTTTTGTCATATTCCACTGGCCCCTGTTACGAAATTCATATTCTGATAAAGGTAAAATGTCAAAAATGAGCAAAGCATAAACACATAAACATAATCAAAAGATCAGAGAAACCTTGTCCAAAGATAAGACATTTAAACCAAAATTTGATGAAAGATCTAGTGATACATAAAAATGGAGATAGACACTGGGAACAGCATTTGCAAAGGAGCTAAGGTGGGAAGGTGTCTGATGAGTTTCAAGGCCTGAAGAATGGCTGCAGTGCTGTGAGGAGGGTGGCCACAGTTGAGAGAACCAGGCCCAGATTACCTGGGGTTTTGTCTTTGAACACAGTTTTGGATTTTTTTTTTCAGATGCAGTATGAGGTTTTCAACCAGGAGAGTTCCATGATTTAATTTTGTTTAAGAAAAATTAGCTTCTCTGTGGATAATGGATAGCAAAGGTCAAGGTGGAAACAATTTTTGGGAAGCTTTTGCAGAGATCCTGGAAAAGGGCACTGGCAGCCTTGGTTAAGACAGGCCTGAAGAAATGAAGCAGAGTGAACATATGAAAAAGATATATCAAGGCCAATTTACCCACCCAATGCATACCCATTTCTTGCCACCTGCCACCCATTCACGGATCATCCAATGTTATTCGGCAGACTGCCCACACAGTGCAATTAGATCATTGATCACTGCCCTCTGATGCCTGCATGCCCATTGTCACAGTACCCACAGTTTTGTTTACACATGAACACAACCATCTTGGAATATCCACTGGAGATTGCAGGTTTGCCGTCAACACTGATGCCATCTTGAGGCAGGGTCATCTAAGTCTGGGGACACTGGCCAGGGCCTGGAGATATATTGGCATGCTACTTGTGCATCTGGTTGCACCTGAGATCTTTCTTCTGGGTGTGCTAGTGGCCACCATCAGGATGCCTCTTTGCAGGTTCACTCCTAAATGTAAGTGCATCTCTTGTGTTCTCTAAGCAAAATAAAATGGCATTGAAATTTTTGAACTGCAGCAACACAAATTTTGGGGAAGCTGAAACACAGGTTCATCATATTTCAGCTAGTTTTGTGTGGGCCAGTCTGAGTCTGGTATGTTGTGGAAAGCCAGAGACTAGGGGCAGTTTTTTAGGGGGGTCTCAGGTTGAACAAACTGGAGAAACCCAGGCTCTCTCCAGCTCAGTGAGTCTTGAACTGCCTCGGGAGAGACAGGGCTGTCTACAATGGGTGTAAAGAGTGAACAGGATGTAAGAGCATCATACAGTTAGCTCACACAACCAACAGGTCTGGAACAACCCAAAATGCAGCAACCATAAAACTTCAGAAAATCCTACCTACTTGTGGAGAAGAAATATTGATAAAAATTTTGAAAGCCAATAGAAGCCATCACTTAATTTTCAATTGAGACTTTCCTCCCCCCCACACACATATTTCTGTTATCTTTCAAAGCAAATTTTTTATCAATTTATTGAGGAATGGGGTGTCTTAATATTTTATTAAAGTTTATATATATATATGTCATCCAGATGGTGACCACTAGCACACCCAGAAATATATATATATATATATATATATATATATATATATATATATATATATATATATATATATATATATATTTTTTTTTGCCTAAATATTTATATATTTTTTCTCTCACATGTCTGTCTTCGTGGATTCTCTTTCTCACTTCTCTCATACTAAAAGCAAACATCTATTATTTTTTTTCACTTTGATCTCTATGTTCTCTCTTTCTCCCTTAAAAACACCACATCTTACAGTACTTCTGTTCTCTCATTGTCCATTATTAGAAATTGTGAACCCTTTTAGCAAACTTACTATTTATATTGCAGACAATAATTTAATAAATCATTTCTGTTTATTTGTGACAAAACTGTGGCTGCTTTAATAGGAGCTATTAGGATTAAATATGTATATTGTTTGCATTGGGTGTTATTAATATTAGTCATCACCTTAAATGTGAGGTGTTGGGAGAATTCAGGGACACTATAAGACTACAGGGTAGAAACTACTGCCTCAGGGTCATATTGCTTTGTGGGAAAACACAAACAACATGAAAATCAATATATCAAAGTGCCTCAAAAAACCAGCAAGTTCCAACAATGGAATCTATAAATGAGAGAGTATAAGAAATATCAGAAAGGAATTTAGAAAATACATAATTTGGGTGAACTTTGAAATGAAGGATGATACAGTAGAGGAAATACAGTAAGTAAAATATCATATCAATAAAGAGGCAGAGATCATGAAAAGAAATCAAACAGAAATCTTCAACTGAAGACAACAATAAACCAAATTAAAATTTCAATGGAAAATCTCAGTAACAGATGGAATAACTTAGAATAAAAAAAAAAAAACTACAGGTAATGAAGACAAAATATATACTATTGAAAATGAAATCAACCATACTAAGAAGATTGTAAGAAATTATGAACAAAAATTCTAAGAAATATGAGATAACATAAAAGACCAAAATAGATGACGTCTTGGAGATACAAACCAAGTAATGCATAACCTTTTAAAAATAATAATATCAGACAATTTTCCAAATCTAAAGAATAAAATGGAAAATCAACTATAAGAGCCTTACAAGACTCCAGAAAAACAAAATTACAGCAAAACCTCACTAAGGCACATTATAATAAGAATAAATAACCAACAGAGTAAGAATAGAATTTTAAAGCCTGAAAGAAACACAAATTATATATAGGGGTAAACCAATTTAGATTTCAGCTGATTTCACAACCCAAACCCTCAATGGCAGAAGGTCCTGGAATAATATATATCAAGCTCTAAAAGAAAGTGAATTCCAAACAAGATCATTATATATAGCAAAATTAAGCTTCAGATTTAAAGATGCATGCTCTGAGAGTCTGCTATATTTGGAGAAGGACAGAGATAAAATGCCAAAAATAGTACAGAAGTGGAAGAGGCATCAGGAGAGCTTGGTGGCATGGAGCCACCAGAAAGCAGCCTTTTGAGCTTATTCCACCCCTGCTTAAGAGTCTTGACTCAATAAAAAGTCAATTATGTACACAATGAGTAAATAAGAGATGAGAAAAGCAGAGGCAGAGAATGACAGGCATTAGGGAGAAAAGTGAGAAGTGGAGAGCAAGGGGTGTGGGAGCCTGTCTTTATTGTTTCCCTTTGGATAAAATCTGCTTATAACAGACTCAACAGCCTGGTTGGGAAAAGGTTCAGCTCCAATCTCACCACAATTATTAATTGGAAAGACCCTGGAAAAAATGTGCTGTTAAAAGATTCCTAAATTTAGGATAGGACAACCCTAGCAGCACTAGTTCAGCCTTTACCCAGGATAATTAGACTTCATGACTTAGTGCTTAGTTTAAGTGCCTGCTCACAAAACTATACTGTTTTTTTTCCTGGAAAAATTATAAATTAGGAAGAATTTTTAGAACTTATTTATCTTTGAGAGCATGAATCACTCCTTCAGTTTAGACTTGCACATTCATTATTAGAAGAAATAAATTATTTTATTTGAGAGATAAATTATGTCCTTTGGTGATATGTACAATATGTATATTTTTATAACTGGAATCTATAACTTAATGCATGAAGCTCTTTTGAGAATGAATTATGCTGAGTAATTTTTGGTATTTTGAATCTCAACTTTATGAAGTCTGTGTTCATGATCTTTTTAAAACCTACTTTTTATTCTATATAAAGCATTGAGATTCCATTATTGCCTAATTTAGTACTCTAAATTATCATTTACCAGTGCTTTTTTAGAATTTGGCATTTTATTTTGAAAGCTACATAATTCCAAGAACTTTGGAAAATTAATTCACTCCTGATACTTTTATTATCATTTTTTCTTAATTTCAGTCTGGATGGAAGCTTCCATATTTGGACTGAAGTTACTTAGTCAAATTATAACTAAATTTAAGAATTTTGTCTGTAGAAATGAATTTGAAAAGTACTGTGTCAATTCAATTAAAAGTGAAAGGAAACATTGGCAACCTGCTTTTGACTGATCTCTGATCCTTGGTTGTGAGTGGACTATCTAGTTATTTAGTGCTTGGCCTTCAGCTACTAGACTGTTTATGATTTTGAAAAATTGTAAATGCCCCGGGTACAAATTAATAATTTCTTTGATTTTGTGAAGAAATAAATAATATTGGCAGTCATGTAATTTTTGAAAAGCATTTAGTAATTAAAATAAAAAAAACTATTTCTGAATTCTTCTTAGAAAACATCCTTCATTTAGTACAATTTTGTGTTCTTACTAGTAACATCTTTTTTTTTTTGTTTTTTTCTTTTTTTTTTAATTTTTTTTATTGGTTGTTCAAAACATTATAAAGCTCTTGACATATCATATTTCATACATTAGATTCAAGTTGGTTATGAACTCCCAATTTTACCCCAAATACAGATTGCAGAATCACATCGGTTACACATCCACATTTTTACATAATGCCCTATTAGTAACTGTTGTATTCTGCTACCTTTCCTATCCTCTACCATCCCCCTCCCTCCCCTCCCATCTTCTCTCTCTACCCCATCCACTGTAATTCATATCTCTCCTTGTTTACTTTCCCATTCCCCTCACAACCTCTTATATGTAATTTTGTATAACAATGAGGGTCTCCCTCCATTACCATGCAATTTCCCTTTTCTCTCCCTTTCCATCCCACCTCATGTATCTGTTTAATGTTAATCTTTTCTTCCTGCTCTTCCTCCCTGCTCTGTTCTTAGTTGCTCTCATTATATCAAAGAAGACATTTGGTATTTGATTTTTAGGGATTGGCTAGCTTCACTAAGCATAATCTGCTCTAGTGCCATCCATTTCCCTGCAAATTCTTTGATTTTGTCATTTTTTAGTGCTGCGTAATACTCCATGGTGTATAAATGCCACATTTTTTTTATCCATTCATCTATTGAAGGGCATCTGGGTTGGTTCCACAGTCTAGCAATTGTGAATTGTGCTGCTATGAACATCGATGTAGCAGTATCCCTGTAGTACACTCTTTTAAGGTCTTCAGGGAAAAGTCCAAGAAGGGCAATAGCTGGGTCAAATGGTGGTTCCATTCCCAGCTTTCCCAGGAGTCTCCATACTGTCTTCCACATTGGCCGCACCAGTTTGCAGTCCCACCAGCAATGTACAAGAGTACCCTTTTCCCCACATCCTCTCCAGCACTTGTTGTTGTTTGACTTCATAATGGCTGCCAATCTTACTGGAGTGAGATGGTATCTTAGGGTGGTTTTGATTTGCATTTCTCTGACAGCTAGAGATGGTGAGCATTTTTTCATGTACTTGTTGATTGATTGTATGTCCTCCTCTGAGAAGTGTCTGTTCAGGTCTTTGGCCCATTTGTTGATTGGGTTATTTGTTTTCTTATTGTTTAATTTTTTGAGTTCTTTGTATACTCTGGATATTAGGGCTCTATCTGAAGTGTGAGGAGTAAAAATTTGTTCCCATTATGTAGGCTCCCTATTTACCTCTTTTATTGTTTCTCTTGCTGAGAGAAAACTTTTCAGTTTAAGTAAGTCCCATTTGTTGGTTTTTGTTATCAACTTTTGTGCTATGGGTGTTCTATTAAGGAATTTGGAGCCCGACCCTACAATATGTAGATCGGAGCCAACTTTTTCTTCTATCAGACACAGAGTCTGTGATTTGATATCTAGCTCCTTGATCCATTTTGAGTTAACTTTTGTGCATGGCGAGAGGAGGGGATTCAGTTTCATTTTGTTGCATATGGATTTCCAGTTTTCCCAGCACCATTTGTTGAAGATGCTATCCTCCCTCCATTGCATGCTTTTAGCTCCTTTATCAAATATAAGATAGTTGTAGCTTTGTGGATTAGTCTCTGTGTCCTCTATTCTGTACCATTGGTCCACCCTCATGTTTTGGTACCAGTACCATGCTGTTTTTGTTACTATTGCTCTGTAATATAGTTTTAAGTCTGGTATCGCTATACCGCCTGATTCGCACTTCCTGCTTAGAATTGCTTTTGCTATTCTGGGTCTTTTATTTTTCCATATGAATTTCATGATTGCTTTATCCATTTCTACAAGAAATGCCGTTGGGATTTTGATTGGCATTGCATTAAACCTATAGAGAACTTTTGGTAATATCGCCATTTTGATGATGTTAGTTCTGCCTATCCATGAACAGGGTATATTTTTCCATCTTCTAAGATCTTCTTCTACTTCTCTTTTTAGGGTTTTGTAGTTTTCATTATATAAATCTTTCACCTCTTTTGTTAGGTTGATTCCCAAGTATTTTATTTTTTTTGAGGATATTGTGAATGGAGTGTTTTTCCTCATTTCCGTTTCAGAAGTTTTGTCGCTGATATACAGAAATGCCTTTGATTTATGCGTGTTGATTTTATATCCTGCCACTTTGCTGAATTCATTTATTAGTTCTAGTAGTTTTTTTGTAGACCCTTTTGGGTCTTCTAGGTATAGAATCATGTCATCTGCAAATAGTGATAATTTAAGTTCTTCCTTTCCTATTTTTATGCCTTTAAATTCTTTCGTCTGTCTAATTGCTCTGGCCAGTGTTTCGAGAACTATATTGAATAGAAGTGGTGATAGAGGGCATCCCTGTCTTGTTCCAGATTTTAGGGGGAATGCCTTCAATTTTTCTCCATTGAGAATGATGCTAGCCTGAGGCTTAGCATAGATAGCTTTTACAATGTCGAGGTAAGTTCCTGTTATCCCTAGTTTTTCTAATGTTTTGAACATAAAGGGATGCTGTACTTTGTCGAATGCTTTTTCTGCGTCTATTGAGATGATCATATGGTTCTTATTTTTAAGTCTATTGATGTGGTGAATAACATTTATTGATTTCCGTATATTGAACCATCCTTGCATCCCAGGGATGAATCCTACTTGATCACGGTGTACAAATTTTTTGATATGTTTTTGTATCCGATTCGCCAGAATTTTATTGAGGATTTTTGCATCTATGTTCATCAGAGATATTGGTCTGTAGTTTTATTTCTTTGAGGTGTCTTTTTCTGGTTTCGGAATCAGGGTGATGTTGGCCTCATAGAATGAATTTGGCAGAGCTCCTTCTTTTTCTATTTCCTGAAATAACTTGAAAAGTATTGGTATTAATTCTTCCTTAAAGGTTTTGTAAAACTCCGCTGCATACCCATCCAGTCCTGGGCTTTTCTTGGTTGGAAGTCTTTTGATTGCTTCTTCTATTTCATCTATTGTTATTGGTCTGTTTAAGTTGTGAGTATCCTCCTGACTCAGTCTGGGCAAATCATATGACTTAAGGAATTTATCAATGTCTTCACTATCTTCTATTTTATTGGAATATAGGTTTTCAAAATAATTTCTAATTGTCTTCTGTATTTCTGTAGTGTCTGTTGTGATATTGCCTTTTTCATCCCGTATGTTAGTGATTTGAGTTCTCTCTCTTCTTCTCTTCATTAGCATGGCTAAGGGTCTGTCGATCTTATTTATTTTTTCAAAGAACCAACTTTTAGTTTTGTTAATTTTTTCAATAGTTTCTTTTGTTTCAATTTCATTGATTTCCGCTCTGATTTTAATTATTTCTTGCCTTCTGCTACATTTGCTGTTGTTTTGCTCTTCCTTTTCTAGGGCTTTGAGATGAATTGTGAGCTCATTTATTTGTTGGTTTTTCCTTTTTTTGAGGAATGACCTCCAAGCGATGAATTTCCCTCTTAAAACTGCTTTCATTGTGTCCCATAGATTCTGATATGTTGTGTCTGTATTTTCATTTATCTCTAAGAATTTTTTGATTTCTTCCTTTATGTCTTCTGTAACCCATTGATCATTCAGTAACATTGTTCATTTTCCATGTGATGTAGGATTTTTCCTTCCGTCTTTTATCATTGATTTCCAGTTTCATTCCATTATGATCAGATAAAATGCATGGTATTATCTCCACCCCTATATATTTCCTGAGGGTTGACCTATGGCATAATATATGGTCTATTTTTGAGGAGGATCCATGTGCTGCTGAGAAAAAAGTATATCCACTTGATGATGGTTGATATATTCTATATATGTTAGTTAAGTCTAGGTTGTTGATTGTGATATTGAGTTCTATAGTTTCTTTATTCAGCTTTTGTTTGGAGGATCTGTCCAATTGTGAGAGAGGTGTGTTGAAGTCACCCATAATTATTGTGTTGTGGTCTATTTGATTCTTGATCTTGGGGAGAATTTGTTTTATGAACGTCACAGCACCATTATTTGGTACATAAATATTGATAATTGTTATGTCTTGTTGGTGAATGGTTCCTTTTAACAGTATATAATGTCCTTCCTTTTCCCTTTTGATTAATTTAGTCTTGAAGTCAATTTTATTCGATATGAGGATGGCCACTCCTGCTTGCTTACGAGGACCGTGTGCATGGTATATTTTTTCCCAACCTTTCACCTTCAGCCTGTGTATGTCTTTTCCAATCAGATGTGTCTCCTGGAGGCAGCATATTGTTGGATTTGTTTTTTTAATCCATGTTACCAGCCTATGTCGCTTTATTGGAGAGTTTAAGCCATTAATGTTTAGAGTTACTATTGATATATGGTTTGTACTTCCAGCCATGTTTGATTATTTATCTTCTTCTTTTTTTTAATTTAGTTTGTTTCTCCATGGTTAGCTTTCCCCCCACCCTCTGTCTTTATAGAGGCACTTCCCACTGATGGTTTTGGTTATTGTTTTTCATTTCTTCCTCGTGTAGTGTTTTGCTCAAGATGCTTTGCAATGCTGGTTTTCTGGCTGCAAATTCTTTTAGCTTTTGTTTATCATGAAAGATTTTTATTTCGTTATCGTACCTGAAGCTTAATTTTGCTGGATACAGAATTCTTGGTTGGCATCCATTGTCTTTCAGTGTTTGAAATACATTGTTCCAGGATCTTCTCGCTTTCAGCGTCTGTGATGAAAAATCCGTTGTTAACCTTATTGGTTTACCCCTGAATGTAATCTGCCTCCTTTCTCTTGTAGCTTTTAGTATTTTCTCTTTGTTCTGTATATTGGATATCTTCATAACAATGTGTCTTGGCGTTGGTCTACTGTGATTTTGTGTGCTCGGTGTCCTGTATGCATCTACAATTTGTATATCCGTTTCCTTTTTTATTTCTGGAAAGTTTTCTGTAATTATTTCTTTCAGCAGGTTACTCATTCCCTTGGTTTGAATCTCTGTACCTTCTTCTATCCCGATGACTCGTAGGTTTGGTTTCTTTATGTTATCCCATATCTCTTGGATGTTTTTCTCATGGTTTTTAACCAGCCTTTCTGAGTTGGCTAGGCTCTTTTCAAGATGATATATTTTGTCTTCATTATCTGATGTTCTGGCTTCTACTTGCTCCACTCTGTTAGTGGTACTCTCAATTGAGTTTTTAATTTGGTTTATCGTTTCCTTCATTTCTAGAATTATTGTTTGGTTTTTTTTTTTATAATCTCAATCTCCTGATAAAGATGCTTAACTTCTTCTTTTATCTGTCTATGTAATTCATTTTCAAAGTGTTCTTTCACTGTTTGGATTTGCTGTCTCGTATCTTCTTTAAGGTTCCATTCCATCTGTCTAAGGTATTCCTTGAGTTCTTTATATGACCATTTTTCTAATGACTCTAGGTCCTCCTGAATATTTAGGTTGTCCTTCATTGTTTGTACTCCTTTTCTTCCTTGCTTTTTTATGCTGCTCATGTTACTTCTTGTTCTGTTTGACTGCTGAGTTACTGTTTACTCTTATAGATTTATTTGATGCTTGAGAGGAAAGATATTAGAAGGGAAGGGAAGAAGTCACTAAAGAGAATGAGAGTAGGCAGGTAGAATTCAAGGAAGGGGGAATAAGAAGATAGAAAAGAAATGAAAAGACAAAAGAAACAAGAATAACAAAGATTAGATAATAAAGAAAGAAAGAAAAGACGAAAAAAAATTTTAACAAAAATAATAGTGATAATAAAAAATGAAAATTAAAATTAAAAAAAATAATAATAATAAAATAAAATAAATTAAAAAAATAGAAACATTGAAAAAAAAATTAAAGAACAACAACAAATAAAAATTGAAAATGAAAGAAAAAAGAAGAAAAAAAAAAGAAAAAAAAAGAAAAAGAAAAGAAAAAAAATGATAATAATAATAATAAATGCAGTCCTAGAGTTCTATTAACTTCTCTTCCAGTAGGTGGAGCTGTGCCCACTGGGCCAAGCTTCTCCTCTCAATAGGTGGGAACCATTCACTGTGCAGCAGCTCTTTCTCCTAGACTGGGCGGGTCTCCAATCCTGAGTGTCTAGGGCCTTGTCTTGTGTTTCCTCAAGCCAGGCCGTGCTCACCTGTGGCGCTCACCACAATACTGGCTACACGCCAGGTCTGCTGCTCCTGGGAGCCCTGTTTTCATGAACACCTGGGCTCACTCTCCCTGTTTGCCTCCCTCAGACCCTATGTTTGTAGATCTTGGGGCTGAGATCCCCCAGCGAATTTGCTTGCCCTCCTGTAGCCACGCCCCCGGTAGCTGGTGCAAGAGACCTCAGTTGTCAGCACTGGTGGGAGCGGTAGCCGGGAGTTCCGCGCCGCGAGTCCCCCGCCACTCCTGATTCCCTCGGTCTGGTTATTTCGTTCACAGGAGAGCTGGGAGTGGCCCTTAAGGTTTCTCCGCTGTGTGGAGAGAGATGGCTAGGGGATTACACACCTGTCGCGCTGGTTTCAATGCAGTTATCTCCTCCGCCCGTGACGCCATTTCTCTGCCATGGTGATATCCCATGCAAATGGTGACCGTTTGCTCCCTTTGCCGGATGACCAATGCAACGGGTGGGTCCTGACTGTCTCTCCCAATCCCCGTTTCAGTCCTGTGGCCACTGCCTATGAAGGCTCGGTTGGCTTTTACCTCTGTAAGTTCCTAAGGGCCGGCCAATTATTTCAGGGGGATCGTTAGTGCTGAGTCACACGAAGCAGGCGAACCGGAGCTTAATTGCCTCCGATTCGGGCTCTGTGTATGTGTTCTGAGGGGCCCAGCCTGTACACCCCAGATCCACGTCAGCTCAGCATTGCCTAGTGATCCTGAGCAAACAGCATTTAGACAGTTTACGGCTCCCTATGCCCGCGCAGTTGAAGATGTCAGAGACTTGATCTCTCTGCTCCTGCCACCATGTTACATCTCCTCAGTAATATTCATGTTGCCCTTACATCTTCCTGGTATAAGAAAGTTCTTGGGATTATACAAACTGCTGCTTCTGTTTCCAGTCCAGATTTCTAGAAATGAAACTCTGGGCCGCGCTGATGAGCGTCCGCGCTTGTCTGCGACCATAGCAGAGCCGCCCTGGCCTCCGCAGCTCTTCAGCCCGGTGCCAGGCCCCAGGGGCCCAAGCGGCTGCCGCCGCGGCTCTCTGTCCCCCTCCTCCGGAGCACGGGTCCCCTGGCAGGGGGGTGCAGAACGACCCCAGAGCAGGCTCTGCCCGAAGGTGCAGCGGCGAACAGGCCACAGAGACGCTCGAGGCTACAGTCCAGCCTTCGGAGGACAGGGCTCGGCACGCAGCCCAGCTCCAACCTCTAGGTGCGGCTGCCGGACAGTGTATACAGAGCCATCAAGACAGCAAGCAGAAAGCAAATGGCGGCTCCCGCGGAGTGGATTTTCGGCACAGAAACCACAGCCCCGCCAGCAATCCCAATCCACAAACTCTCCCTGTATAAAAAATATTCAAAAAAAAAAAAAAAAAAAAGGCGGGGCGCACTGAGCTTTCTTTGCCTCGGGTACTTACAATCCACTGCTGATTACACATTCAGCTTCTCCGCCTGGAGCAAAGCGAAAGAGGAAGCAGATGGGAGCAAAGCGCCCGCGGCTCTGAGCAGCCAAGCGTCTCTTTTTCGATTTCTTTGTTTTTCCTGCTCCTTGGCAAAGTGGTCCACTACAGATTAACGGTGAAAGGAGCTTTTTCTACTATTAACATCTTTAGGAATATATAATAGTTAAACATTGAAAAGAGGCAATACAAAGTGGTAGAAAAGAATGTGAACTTAGAAATCTGACTTATTGCCTGGGCTCAAATTCTGGCTCTGACATGGCACAGCCTGGGCACACTACTCAATATCTCAGGATTTTTCTTTTTTTCCGTAAAGATGGCATAATAATAATGCCTGCATCAGGATTGCTGTAGGATAACCTGTTGAAAAATGTCTAAAAACGTGTAAATCTTTAGACCTTAAGTAATACCCGGGTCATAGAAAGACCATCATAAGTTTTCTTTTTCTTTTTCTTATTACAGGAGGTCACTCTTATTCAGTTTCCTTTCCATAATTTTATTTACCAGGTAATCTGCAGTTCTAAGTTGTTGCCTGGAAAATTCCGGAAATAAAGAATTCATGAGTTTTAAATATGTGCTATTCTGAGTATATTGATGAAATAAGGATTCTTCCCATTGAGGAAGAATCTGGTGGCCACTCTGAAGATGCTCACGATACCCTGCTCCACTGGGGAGAGCTCCAGCAGAATGTCGCTGGTGTCCCCATGCATGATGCCAATGCGACCATCTGGGAGCACCTGCAGGTGGAAGCCAATGCCCACATTGCAGCACAACCACTGTAGCCACTTGATGAACAGCAGGTAATATCTGGCACAGCTCTCGATGGCAGCCTTCATGTGCTGTGAGGCTACCTTCAAACATGCCAGCAGGCTCTCCCAATGGTGTTCCAGCTGGGCCTCCAGTGTGCTGTTCATTGAGGTGGATGCCATAAGGGCCATCTGGACTGCCAGGAGCAGATACTCCTCAGCCTTCCCAGGCCAGCCATCCTGGCCCAAGGGCCGTTATGTACATCAAGCAGTCCGTGCGCCTGAGAAGCAAGGAGCGAGCTGTTCCAGAGATGCCAGAAGGAGCACATGGTCTGGGCCCAGAGAAGCGGCAGAGAGTGGAGCAGGCAGTGAGCGACAGGGTACCCTGGCATGAACGCTAAGCTACCCAGGCTGTAGAGGGACGTGTGGCTGCAGTTGGGAGTCTACAAGGAGGTGCTACCTCCCTGCGCGTTAGTTATGCAGGTTATAAAATTACTATCCAAATTTCTCACAGTGCTTTTCAAACAGCATTGTTCTTGGTTACAGAAAATTCTTGGCTTGATTCTTGGTATGAAACTGGAAGTGAAAAGCACATCTTCTCTTGGCTTCCTTTTCTCACCTTACACATTATACCTGAAAGTAAAACCCATTCTGTGGACAACCCTTCAAAGATGCTGTTCATCATTCAAGACCCTGTTTTAGCAGACAGAGAAGGTACTGGTGATTCAGACCTTATTTCTTGTTATTCTGAGAAAAAAAATGGTGCTTAAAATGCCTGCTGAAGGGAGGGTCCCGAACTCACAGTCTAGGTCAGAGAAGGAGGTGCACAGTAACAATGACAGATATTTTGCCCTCTGCATCCTCCAAATGTGTCTCCTTTTACATGGCAAAGCTATGGAATGTATCTGCAAGTGTGTGTGTCTGCACAGATGTGCATATGTATATCAGACAGGCAGTATACACATTTTATTTCATTCTGAACTTTAATAATTAGACTTGAAAATTTCAATGTGATGATTAAATAATCAGATTATTTCATTTCCATATATTATAAACTATTTCAGGGTAAAAAGCTTTGATTCTTGTCCATGTCTCAAGTAAAAACATGATATTAATTTTTAGACTAAGATTTTTTGGTGTGTGTGCTGAGGATTGAACACAAGGTCTTGTGCATGCAAGGCAAGCACTCTACCAACTGAGGTATATCCTGAGCTAGAGAAAGATTTGTAACGAAAATAAAATATCTCACATCAGAGAAGTGGACATACATGGTTTTATTTTTTTCTCCAAGTGGGGTAGTTTCAGTTGGAGAATAAAAGCTGAATCTTGTTTCCTACATACCTATCATCCTCTTAACATTTTTAATTAAAAAAAAAATTATGTAAGTAGGATTTAGGTTCAAGATATATCTCTTTGTCTCATGGTTTTGTTGCTCTACTTTCTTTAAAGCTGTCTTCTTAGAAGTTTCTGCTGATATTTAGCATTCTTATACTACCCTAAAGGATATGTTGAAGAGAGAGAGACCATTGAGACCATATGTCTAGAGGTTGCACATGTGAGTATAGGGTAACCAGATCAGTTTAGTTTGCCCTAGATTGTCCCTGTTTTAGTGGTTAATATTTTTTAGTCCCTGGGAATGTCAAGGTGGTTGGCCACACTTCTTGTTTACTGCTCCTGGGGTTATATAACTTGCCCTTTTATTTACTACTGTCAAAGTTTCTATATTTCCAAGGAACTATGGAAAGTTCAATGCTAAGTGATTCTGAAATATTTTGTGAACAGAACTGAATTTATTTCCAAAGTATTTTTCTCAGTAATGTACCATTGTCCCTACAGTAGAATTTACTATAGATTCCACTTATACGACATTATTAAAGTTAGAAGATGACAGGTTGTTGGGGGTTAGTGATGTAGGGGAGGGACAAATATGAGTGGATTAGAGAAGGACATCTCAATAGAGCCTTGTGGCCATGGAAATACTCTGCCTTGACTGTTTCAAAGCAGCATTCTGGTGAGGTGTCCAGTTGTTATTTTTTAGGCTGTTATCATTTCAGGAAACTTGGTAAAGGAAATGCATCATCTGTGAATTACTATTTCTTTAAAAAAAACCTGTGAATCTGTAGTTATCTCAAGAGCTTAGATTCAGAGAATGGGAAGAGAAATGTGAAACCTGCAAACAGTATTAGAAAAGGTTTTATTTCCAGGTTGGGTCAGTGGCTTAGTGGCAAAATAGCTTGCCTAACATGTGTGGGGGCACAGGGTTTGATCCTTAGCACCACGTACATAAATGTGCAAATAAAATAAAGGCATTATGTCCATCTACAACTACAAAAAATAAGGAAAATGTTTCATTCCCAAAGTATGGAAGGTTTCCAGAAGGAAACTCCTTTAGAAATTCTTTGTATCTGTTCCTGGACAGGCAGTGTATTAAGAGCTTTGAGACCATGGATACTCATTGTTTTGACAGCATAGCTACTGCTTAATTTTGGTTTGATGCTGTACACACCATGTTCAGTATATTAGTACTATTTCAAAATGTAGAGTCTTGGAACCATGGTGATTGAACAGGAGGAATAATTTGGGGTATTTATGAACTCCAAAGTAAATAAAGCTGGACACTAAGTAGAAACATAAGAAAAGCATAATTTTTATTTAAACTTTCATTTTTTACTTATGACCTTAAGGTACACTAGGGTCATGATTGATTGTTTTAACTTAATGATATTAGAAATTAAGGGGGGTGGTCAAAATATTTCAAGTAGAACTTTTCAAACATAGAAGGTACTACTATATATAGGAGACACAGAAACCCACTGAATTCTGTGGTTTTTCAAAGAAAATGACTTTAGAGTAGATTCATGAAATATCTGTCAAATGTCACTATGTTATCATGGCCTTATTGGAAACTATTGCATTTGTTTTTGTGCTGCTGGTAATAAAACTCAAGGTCTTGAACATGTTGAACAAATTCTGCACAACTTAACTACAACCATATCTCCATAAACTATTATTGTGTGAATGTCTCTGTAAGTGAAAGCCTACAGGTTATTCTGTATTTATGCATAAATTACATACAATGAGTCATTAATCAATGAATTATAATAAAGGTTTTTAAGATATATGCTAAAACTATGTAATTCTGCAGTATTTTATATATCTAAAATTAAAAATCTATGTATGTACATATATAGATATCTATAGAAAAACAGATGTAGATAGATACACAAATCTTATCTCCATGTATCTGTATATATTTATTATAGTTTCTAATTATATTATTCTTACTATTGCTCCTATTGAGTTTCTAAGACCATTATATGGGATAGTGCCCATTTTTAAACTGGTTGTTCTCTTGCTCAGTGTTTTAATATTTAGTTATCAATGGACCTTTATTTATTATTAATATATGTGTGGTGCTAAAGATCAAACCCAGTGCCTCATGCATGGTAGAAAAGTGCTCTACCACTGAGCCACAACTCCAGTACCTTTTGCTGAGTTTTAAGAACTCATTGTACATATTTTTTTCAAGACCTTTATCATATATATATATATATATATATATATATATATATATATATATATATATATATATATATATATATATTTGGCAACTACTTAGTCCAGTTTCTTCTCATTCAGTTAATAGCATACTTCCAAATACAGAATAGATTTCAACAGAATAAAAGTTCATTAAGTTACTCATCTATAGATCCTGCTTCTGGCTTTGAATGTTCATGTCAAGAATGAAGCCACATAAAATTTCTGCTATGTTGTCTGACACAAGCTATAAATTTAACATTTTCTTTCAGGTTAATGATTTCATTTTTTAAAAGTTGTAAGTTCTGTGTCAAATTCATTTCTTTGCATACAGATGCCAAGGTGTTCATAATTCATTAAAAAGATTATATCATCTCCAGGGAAGTCCTGCCATCTCTTGTGTGTTTTTTGAGTTTATTTCTAGGTTTTCAGTTCTATTCCACTAATCTGTTTGTATACTCCTTGCCACATATCTCACCTTTTGGGTTACTGTAAGTTCATAGTTAATCTCAGTTTCAGATATTTCAGTCCTGTAAACTTATTCTACAGAATTGTTGACCATTCTCTATGCCTGCCTTCTCCATATATCCTTTAGAAGACAATTATTCTATATTTGTGCAACAGGTTGTTAGGATTTTATTGTGGTTGTATTTAATTCATTTTTTAGAGTTGTAGATAAATAGTATATTAATATTGAATGCTCCTTTCTATTGAATGCTCCTTTATATGTTTGGTAGTTGCAGGTCCCCCAACTTACAGGAAGTTGATCAGCAGTGTACATGATATTCTGCATTTATAAGTGGTATCAGAATTAGGTGAATGACTGCAAGTTTGAGACCTGAAATAGTGACACTTGTACTAACCAGTGTCAAAAATATTCTTTTTTAAAACTACTTTTTAGTTGTTGATGTTCCTTTATTTTTTATTTATATGTGGTGCTGAGGATCAGACCTCATGCCTAACACATTAGGCAAGTGCTCTGCCACTGAGCCACAACCCCAATTTGATTTCTTGCAAATTCACACATTTTCTTTTAGAAAAATATTTTTAAAAGGACATTGTAGGTGAGGACCTTAAACTAACTCCAGCTATGCATCTGTTAACTGGTGAGAATTGTGACTCTGGAAGACAAAGCATTTCCTTTCTTTGCAAAAGGGATCTGAGGTGTGTGGACTTTATATAATCATTTTCTTAGCTGCCCAGAATTACCTCACTCACTGCTTAGGGATGAGACCTAGAAGGGTACAGAGTTACAGTGAGGGTGCTCCACAGTTTGGAAAATACATTTTTTTCTATCATGTCAGGATTTTCATTTTTTGTGTCTTGTGAAAAGTAATTATAATCATCTACTCACCTGATTTGTCTTGTTGTTGTTCCTTTGATCAAATCTTGATACCATACAATTTCAATTGGATCAAGTATTTAAATATTTTGCTATTGAAAATTTTTAATTGATTATTTGTGTAGATTTGGGTGATTATGCTCTGATGTCAAGGTAATTCTTCCAGTAAAGTAACTATGTTTAAGTAATTAGGATTCATCTACACATGGAGTTCCAATGTGGAAAAACTCTGGATACTTCTGGTGTGTCTTACTGATCTCATCTTCCTTTGGCACATAGAGATGACAACAGTCCTGTGCCTCATTCATGACTAATAATTTTATTATGTTTTTCTCAAAGCCATCATGTTCCTTGGTTATATTTCCTTGGTTGTGTGAGTTTTAAGTAACTATTGTCACCATTATTTTTCAATACAATTATATTAAAATGTCTTTTTTATTTTATTAACTATTTCTTTGTCTCAGTCTTTTGAGCACATACGTGCTGCTGTCTGGGCCTCTATTGTACAAAATTTATGTACTCATTGAACTGCTTATAGAACTTGATATATTTCAACTTTGTCTTTTTATGAGTTGGAAGAGTCATTTTATGTGTCTCCAAACGTTAATATTCTATGAATATTTTACACATTAGGAATTTGTCATGGATGATACTTGAAACTAATTGTATTGGAGAGCTCAATCTCTCTCATGGATACAAAGCAGAGAGAATAACTAACGGATTGTTTTGAAAAATTTTTTACCACTCTTTTTGTCTCCCTTGGGCACCATCACCTTATGAGAATATTTTGACAAGTCTGATTTGCATCTGGAATGTCTTCCAAATTTCACATTCACTGATGGCAGAAAAGTTAGCAGTTGGGCTTTTATTCAATGCTTGGGATTTAGTATATATCATTCACTTCACTCTGATATGGAATATATACACTGTTTTTGGACTTTTGTATTTTCCTCTGAATTAGATAATGGAAAGTATCTTATTACATAACTAAAGTCACTCTCCTACATGATAGTCAGTTCTACTAACTCTTAATTCAAATTAAAAACTGAATAATGGTTTGGTAGATGTGCTATTGATCTATCAATTATTATTTCAGAAGCCATTGACATTCGGGGATGTGGCCATTGATTTTTCTGAGGAGGAATGGGAATGCCTGGATCCTGATCAGCATAATGTATATAGAGAAGTGATGTTGGAGAACTACAGCAACCTGCTCTTTGTGGGTGAGCATAACTTTCCTTCAGAATTCCTATGTATCATTATTTAATTTACTTTCCTTGAAGTATATCTTTTGGGAACTTCTCCACAAGAATGAGTTTCAGATTCATGGTTTTGATTAAAAAAGGTGGGGTAGTTCTTGGTGCTGACAAGAAAATGTTAATGATCTTTCTTTTCATTCTTAATGATTTCCTTTGTTGGCATGATATATATCCTTCACTTGTATATTGTTTCCTTAGAGGAATGCAGTGATGTCAAATACTGTGGCCCACATATAGCAGAGGATATAGTTGACGTAGAGGAGGAAGCCTAAATTCAAAAAGGTTGATTGAGACATTATCAGGCAGAAAAAGATTTTTGAAACGCTTTGATTTTCTTTCTCTTGTTATCATAGAAAAACCTGTCCTGTGTTTTGTGCTTTAAAATTGTCTAGTCTCCTGCTTTTCCTCCAGTAATGTCTCTGTACATTCAAATCAACAATAAAACACTCCCCTTGCATTGTGTCAATCATATCTGACAGCTAGACCATAATTTTAAAAAAAATATTTTTTTAGTTGTTAATGAATTTCCCATTTGTTTATATGAGGTGCTGAGGATTGAACCCAGGGCCTCATACATGCTAGGCAAGACCTCTACCACTAGTCTACAACTCCAGCCCCTCTTTTATTATTTGCAGAAAACTTTTGCACATTTCTGGAGACCTCCAGGTCAACCCAATGTAATACATTACTATCATAAGTCAGTTTCTCTAATCTTGTTTGTACATATTTTTCACTAAAATTTCCTTATCAGAGTTCTTCCTGAATATGTGTAATTGATTTTCCATGAAATTATCTGCCATGAATGAATGTCAAGATGGACCAAGACTGCTCTTTTGAGAGATGGTGTTAGTTGTAGTTGAATAAGAGGATGTTTAAAATAATACATCTGTGTATATTTACAATTTGGTTGGATAATTTTTTTCTTTATTTTTTCATTGTGTACAGGAGGTTCCATGTTACAGACTGGGTTTCCTCATGTCACTCAATTATTTCACAAATTAAGATAGGCATGACTCTTGTTTGTATTTCCAGTAATGTTATATGTGCTTTTGCTTGTATAAATATTAAGCCTCTTTTGTCTATGACGTTTGTATTTCATCTTGATTGGCCTTTCATTCTGCCCACATATGTAGAAATTGAAATTTTCTATATGTAAATGTAATGGGGATTAATGGCAGTGATACTCTAAAGCTGAACTACACCCCAAGCTCCTTTACATTCATATTTGAAGAGAGGTTCTCACTAAATTATTGATGATGTTTTGAATTTGCAATTCTCCTGCCTCAGACTTCCTAGTAGCTGGGATTACATGCATGCCCATCATTTGTATATTGATGAGTTTGTTCTTATTTATAAAATAAAGACCACATTATTTTAAATGTAGCTTTGAAAAATGGTGCAGTTATCTTTTATGTGTTGTTTTTAATTTTCATTATAATCAAAACCACAAAATAAAACTTACTGTCTCCAAATTTTTTAAATATACAGTTCAGTAACATTAATTCAGATTGTTATGCAATGTACCTCTAAAGTTTACATCTCAAAAACAATCAATTCCTATGATGCAAGGGCTCATTTCTGTCTCCCTATCACAAACCCATTTTCTTTTGTTCAGAAAGCATCTGTTTTAGTTTAGAGATGTCATATTCATAGAATTCTGCAGTATTATTTCTGTGACATATTTCAGCTAACCTAGTATACATACATTTTGTAAAATATATAATTAGAATAAATTCTTTTACTTCAATGTTCTATAATTTTATATTCCAAATTGCCTCATCCATTTATTTCAAGGGATATTTGGTTTGCATTCCCCATAATGGCTCTGTGAGTAATATTGTAACAACACTGGTGTGCAATGTTTTTAATTTGCTATTGATGTGAGGGCTTATTACCACACTTAATCAGAACTCCATCTACCTTATTCCATGTCTGCATTTACAATTGAATGCTGTAAATTTTAGTACAGTTTTTAGCAGGGAAATATTCTTCTAATATTATTTGTTTTATAAGGGATATTCATACAATTTTAAGAATTTTTTTGCAGAGAAATCTAACAACTGGAGTTTGAATATCACTTGGAGTCTCTAGTTAAAATTAAAAGATATTTATGGTACTTAACGTTATGTTCCAATTCTTGAAAACAGCATGCTCAAGAGTGTTCAATCAACTGACACATATTTAGGGATTTTTGAACATCCCTACCACTTTTGACTTCAAATATTTATTCCATGTTGGGTACAAAATAACTATAACTTAAATATTTATTAACCTTTGTTATAATATATAAAATTTGTCTATCCAATATAATACCCCACTTGCGATTAAGAACAGGGATTCTATAAGTCTACAATAGTTTCAAAATATTTTCAAATTCTTATGCTTTGAAATTACCATTTTGATTCACTGTATTTCCCTTTTTCAGTAAGTGAAGATTGATGTATCCTAGTATAACATTGATTCTTTGTTTTTATTGAACTCTCTCAATGTTTACTTTGTGTGTTTGGGAAGTAGGATGTACATTGTGAATGTATTTACTCTTAATAGAGAAAAGAACCTAGGGAAAGGTTCCTTTTCTCTATTTTGCCTCTTTTCAAAGTTTTTTTTTTTAATTTAAAATGTCTTCTATGTCCTATAACTGTCTTAAACTATGTTTTGTGTACTATAATTTAGACAGCCCAGGTTTTGATAGGTCACTTTTGTATGTGTCATTCTTATATACTTTTGCTTACATTATTTGTGTGTTCTTAGATTTAGAGTATCTTATGGACTACCTACAGTTGTAATTTTTAGTGTTAATTCAGATAGCCAAGGTTTGTTTTGATAAAGAATTTTGTAATTGGATTTGCCAACAAAAAATATCTGAAAATGAAGAATCTCCTACTTATACTTTGTATGAGTATCAACTTGACTTCACTTTATTAAAAATTCAATGTATTTATGCTTTTAAAACTATATTATTATTATCGGTATATGTGCCTATTAACAGTTTTGTTTTGATGCTTTTGTCTTTCAAATACTATTGCAAAATTACATGTTTTGTGACCCGCCATTACAATAAAATAAAATTGTTTGTGCCATGAAATTTTTAGAATTTCATATGACTTACATTTCAATATGAAAGATTACCTTTCACACTTTTTGGGGAACAGATCTAGTGTTGATGAGTAGTGTGTGCATTTATATCCTTAAAGTCTTTTGAAAGATAGTAGCTGTGAATATAATGTCTTGGTTGATAATTTTATTCTTCCATCCCTTGAAAATGGCCCTGAATTCCTTTCTGTGTTGTGAAGTTTTGATGAAGGATTTCAAAATTATATAGTTATATAGTTACACATTTCTATATGACCCATCTTTTTTATTTTGGATGCTCTGAATATTATCTGTAAGTTTTAAAACTTGGATTAAAACCTGCTTTGAGTCTTTACAACTTGGAGATAATTGAGCTGCTTGGATGTTTTATTTTTTTTATTCTCTGAGATGCATTTATTAGTACTGGAAAGAGAACTACAACATTGCATTTTTTACTTTGGCTGGCCTTGAAATTTTGATCCTTCTGGCTCAACCTCCTATGTTGCTGTATGCAAACACCCCTGACTCCTTTAGACATTTTCTAAATAAAGTCTTTAAACCCATTTTCTGCTTATGAATATTAACAATTCTTGACTACATTTTATTCTATTTTTTGTGTGTTGGTTTATTTCAGTAAACTTCTTTTAAATGATAATTTACTATTCCCTTTGAGTAATTCATAACTTAATTTTCTTACAGTAGATTTAACCATGTTTTTTCTGTTGGTAAGCAGGAATCCCTTTTTGAACACTCCCCATGTTTTGCATGTTTCCTATTTTTTAATGAAACAGAAGAAAGTTGGTAGATTTTTAAAATATATTGTGAAGGAGGAAAGGCTTTGTTTAACACAATGCATTTTCCTTTACTATATTACTCTTTATAAGAATGTACTCATCTTGGATACTGTGAACACTAAGATGATTTGGAATGTTCTCAAAGTAATTTTCTGTGTACATTTTTATTTGATTTATATATTTCTGCAGTAACGATGGGCTTAGATTTAATAACCTATTCCCCTGCTGATGTTTCTTTATTGCTGTAATTTCCTGTTTGCAAAATATACTCAGCCCAGTACAGTAAATTAACATGATTGTTATTTTTATGTATTGCAGCCATGACTTCTCATCATCCTCGAGAAATTTTACCAGAGCAGGGAATAAAAGAGAGAGAGGGAAGATATGGAAAGTGTGACCTTGACTACTTACAACTAAGAAAACAATGGGAAAATATAGGTGAGAGTAAAGTTCAAAATCATATTATAATAGTCAAAACCAATTAGTAGTCCCTATTTATGATAAAAGTTTTATGGCCAAAAGACACCAGGAACAATTAATATCTAAAAAAAAAAAATCAATATATTCCACTTACATTTGAGGAGCCATATATTTCTTTAAGATTATATCTACAGCCATTTTTGAAGTAAAAGTTAATGTGGAAAATTTGAAAATTTGAAATCTGGTCCATGAATCAGTTTTTAACTTGGCCAATTATAAATGTAGCATGAATTATTTTTTTTCTCCTATTTCTGAGAGCTTGTAGGTCCACTTATACTTTTTAAAGACATTCTTAAATTGAATTTTGATGATTCATAGTTGTTATTGTTTTTATAAGAGTGTATTTGAAAACATTTATTCTCTGTGTAAACAGTTTATGTGGGAAATTAGCTCCATGATATATCTTGGCTAGGTAGCCTGTAAAGGACTTTTTTCCATTTGATACTTAGCACAGGTTTCATAGGAAACTCAACCATATGAAGGTTACATACCTTTTTCCCCCAGGAGGACTTCAGCTTTGCTTATCCAAGTGTGGTGCTAGGTCCTGGAGCTTGTTTGAAATGCAGACTGGTGCTGTTTGTGAATCTGTGGGAAGCACCAGACAAGATAGGTGACTCCCAGACTTGAGGGTATTATAAGGATTGCTGAACTTGTACAAAGTTTCTGATTCAGTAGTCTGGGTGGGAGCCTGAGAATTTTAATTTTAACAAGTTATCACATGATGCTGATGCTGATGCTGCTGGTACTGGGGCCATACATGGAGAACCATTATACTAGAGTGTCCTCATTGTACATTTGTCTCCTCTTTCCTAATTTCTTACTCCTTCAAATAGCTTTGTAAAAACAGATTACCATATCCTTTAACTTGATTGAAGGGGGCAAAAGCATAGTTTTTGCGGTGACCACACCAAGATTGCTTTTCAGCATCTAATTTCAGAGCAAAAAAAATCTATTTAAACCTTGTTATTAAGTCTTATATATAGATGTCTCTTTGTCTCCTTTTTTAAGTATTATTTTTAAAGTGTAAACAACTTTTTAATGTGGATAACATGTTCTTATGGTTCAAAAGATAAAATGACACAGACATGCTTGGGAAAATCTGATTTCCAACTGCTTTGGACCCCCATAAACCCCTCTTTCTTAGATAAACTCCTTTAATTTATTTCCCATAGATGTCAGTTGTTTCCTTTTATACTACGAGAAATGCCAGTGTACTATATTGTTTTTATATAAAATGTAGCATACTATGTAACTAATTCTGTCCTATGACATTTTCTTTATATTCTCTTAGTTCTTTTCCTATTAGTATTTATGTAGAAAGAATATTATATTTATCTATAGAAATCACTTTTTTAAAAAAACAGCTGTGTTTAAACAGCATCTATTAAGTGCCTTGTTTACTTAACCAGCCCTCCTTGTGGGTATTCGCATTTTCTCTAGGTTTATCCCAGACCATACTGTGGTGAAACAGCTTGTATACATATCATTTTACATGTGCAGGTACATCTGTGTGATACAATCCTAGAACTGGGATCGCTGCGCCAGTGGGAAGTGCATTTATAATTTTGTTAAATACTTCATTTCTTAAGTGTTGCACCATTTTATCTTCCACAAGTACAGTTGCTCCTCCTTATCCATGGAGGATTGGTTTGAGGACTCCTTTGTGGATACTAAAACTCTAGGATGCTTGAGTCTATTATATAAAAAACATAGTATTTGCATATAACCTATGCACATCCTCCAAATACTTTTAAATCATCTTTAGATTGCTTAGAAAAACTAATACAATATTAATGCCATGTAAATAGTTGTTACACTGTATTGTTTAGGGACTAATGACAAGGAAAAAGTTGGTATGTGTTCATTATGACAATTTTTTAATAAATATTTTCACCTATGATTGTCGAATCCAGTCTGATTATCACAGATACAAGAGGGCAGATTGCAGTGTATGAGAGAGTTCCTAGTTTTCTGGGGCCTTTCCAATGTACTGTGTGTTTACAACCCTTGAATTTGTTAACAGTTTGATAGATGAGAATTATCAATATAGAGAAGTTTTAATGTACATTGCTATCATTATTAATGAGGCTGAGCTCTTATGCTTAAAAACTAGTTGTATTTATTTTCCTGTAAACTCTCCGGTCATGTGTTTTTTCACATTTTTTTTTGTATTGCTTTTTTCCTCTCATCAATTTCCAGAAATTTATAAATTGTAGAGATAATCCCTGGAGTTTTGTAGTTTTTCTCCAGATTTTCACTTATTTTTTATTTACCTTCACATATTTTGATATACAGAATTTTTACATTTTTTTCTTTGAATTTTACAGTTTATATTACTCATTATAGTATCTTGATTTTTAAAAAATCTTTCTTTATTTCTATGTGGTGCTGAGGATTGAACCCAGTGCCTTATAAGTGCTAGGCAAGTGCTTTACCACTGAGCTACAGCCCCAGCCCAGGTGTCTGGATTTTAAGTCACTGAAAGGCCTCCAAGGTTTTTAGAATTTTCCCATGGTTTCTTTTATTATTTTTATGGTATCACTTTTAGATTTAAATGTTCAAACTAGGATTTATTCTGGTGTTCAGAATGATGCATCGGTTCAACTTTATCTTTTTCTGTGTGCCTTCTATTTTCACCTGTTGATTTTAGAGCCCTTATTTGAATACTCTAATGGTATTGTTAACTTTTGAATGTATTGGGGTGTCTCTGGGGTTTGTATTCTATTAGTCTTTTTCTTCATATACCAGTATCACAGTATTGGTTTCATAAAAGTTTTAACATCTTTTAAAACTAGTTTCCACTTGTTGCTTTTCACCTTCCTGGGAATTCTTGCTTGCTTATTTTTCCATGAGTACTTTTGAACTATTTTGTCTAGTTCCAGAAAAACAAAAATCTAAAAGAAATAACCATCAGATTAAATGTATTAATTTAAAATGTATTTAACTTCTTCAAACTTTTTTTTTCTTTTTTTCAGGTTCTTAATAAAGGTGCTAAGAAAGAATGTGACACAGGAAAATAATTAAATATTTTCACTGGGGTAAGTGTTTTATGATTTTATATTTTAATAATTCTTCAATAATTATTATTTTTAGTCTGCTTCCTTAAGTTGTAAAAGGGATATTGTTTTAGGAGAGTTTGAGTTCATAGAACCTGTGGGTGGTAAGGTGGATGCCAATAATGTGGGCTGTTTGAATAATGACATCTGTCTTTCCCTATCTCTTTGACTCTAATATTTTAATTTGTATTATCTTGTCATTATAAAGTGTGGTTCTGAGAAGGAGATCCTGTATTACATCTACTTGCAACATTCAATGAATTCTTTCCTCTTAAATAGGAAGTTGAAAAGATTTGAAGTAATTTTGGTGTTATAGAGGCACTTCTTTATCTTAAAAGTTTGTTGTGATTTTTTATTTTACTAATTAGAAAAATTTCTACCCATATAAAACAACATAATGAAAAAACTCAGGCCTCAAATCCCTGCACAAAGAAATAGCCACCATTAACTCACTTTTGGAAACTTATTGATGGATATGAAAGTATATAGAAGACTTTAAATAAACAGCAGTTTCTCTCTATATGAAGCTTTGTGGTCATTTTTAATGTGTTTTCTATATCTCTATTTGTGAGTTGAAACTGATGTGCATAATCATGGGTAATCATTTTACTGGCTGCCTAGTTTTGTTTTTTTAATTATTTTTTTAGTTGTCAATAGATCTTTATTTATATATGCGGTGCTGAGAATCAAACCCTGTTCTTCACAGGTTCCAGGCAAGTGCTCTACCAGTGAGCTACAACCCCAGCCTTTGCTGCCTAGCTTTCCATCATTTAGAGGCATAATACTTTATCTAGCTACTCCTTTGATAACCATTTAGATTGTTACTTGTTTTTCTTTCTTGTGAATAATGGTATGTTTATGATAGTATACTTATTCATTTATCTTCTTAGAGGTATAACTGCCAGGTCAAACACTATATATTTTAAATATTGATAAATATGACTAAGCTGTTATCTGTAAAAACTATCCCCTTCAATGTCCATGAGAATCCTATTTTCAAAACCTTGCTTTAAGTTTTGTTAATCTTTTTAATCTTTGCTAATCCAATATGGGGGGGGGTACATTTTTGAGATAACATGTTTTTTATTGGTACTCGGTATTGAACCCAGGGCACTTCACCAGTAAATTAGATCCCCAGGACCTTTTATTTTTATTTATTTATTTTTGTTAATTTTGAGACAGGGCCTCACTAAGTTAATGAGGCTGTCCTTGAACTTGTGATCCTCCTGCCTCAGTCTCCTGAGTTGCTGGAATTACAGGTGTGTCCCACTGTACTCAAATATTGAAGGAAACCTTGTGTTATTTAAAGATTTCTTTCATTCAATATTCTTATTAACAGAGAATTCTCTTCTTAAGAACATACTTGTGATTCTTATGTGTCAGATATTCTTAGGCTTAAATGTGATGAAAATATTTAAATATATTGAGTTGTTTTTAGGTCTTTTGCTTTGATTTTAACTAATTATTAATATTTGAAAACTTGAGGCTCAACTGATAGCATGCTAGTCTGGCATATGTGAGGCACTGAATTCAATCCTTAGCACCACATAAAAATAAAATAAAGATATTGTGTCCACCTAAAAACTAAATATTCAAAAAATATTTAAAAACTTGATCAACCAGCTATAATTGTTTTGAATACAGATTTTTTTTTCTGCAAAGAGCAGTACTTTTGTGTTTTATTCACCTGAAGGGAAATCTAAAGTAACTTTCAAAATAAATTTCAAACATGGATACCAATGGCTGAATAGCATACAGAATATTATTCCCATAATTGGTTGATAATATAGTGTTTTTGAGTCATGTAAACTATGTGATTGTGTGTTCATATATAAACCTATGTGTATTTCTTCTGTCCAAAAGATTTTATCACTTCCTGATATAAATATAATTTTTAATTTTAAGTTTGCTTTAGATTTTATTTCAATCAAATAAGAGTTACATATAAGGATGGCCTCACATGAAGCAGATTCACAACTTTGTCATTGACCTACTGTTTATTCTTTGGCTTAATAAGAAAACATCCAACTGTCTTCTATATATTAAATACATCTAGATTGCCTTTCCTGAGGGGGCTTTTGTTTTCACTTCAATTAACATTGTTTACTGAATACCCCAGTTTGGGACCATGTGGTCCAACTGGTGATTTATTCACCAGTTTTTATTCAACACTGAATACCTACCTACCTGGTAGGCATCCATAGACACCCAAATCATTATTTACTTATTTTTTTTTTTTTTTTGGTACTGGGGATTGAATCTACTGGCACTTTACCACTGAAACATATCCCCAGCTCTTTTTTATTTTATTTTTGTTTTGAGACAGGGTCTTGCTAAGTTGCTTCAGGCCACACTAAGTTCCTAAGGCTGGCCATGAACTTAGGATCCTCCTGCCTCAGCCTCAATCTCCCCATGGTTGATGTGTATTCATTATTAGGTTAAAGATGTGAAAGTCAATAGCCATACATTTTAATTTAGATAAAAATAACATAGTTTCATTTAATTTAGATGTGCATAACTTTATGGCACTTGCTACTATTTCATTTGATGGTACTTTGTTTCAAAATTTGATTTGGACTATATTCTAGTTAGTTTTTAAAATCACATAAGCCATGTATTTTAAATATTTTTTTTTTATTTATGGGCAGAGTAAGTATTTAAACTAGGTATGCTGCTGGATCTCGTTTAAGATCTGTTTATGTTTCCCAGTATAGACATGGTAATATTTTTCACAATATGTTGTTTGAAAATAAGGATGAAATAAATGTCCCCCAAATAAAGTAAATATAATTGTATGGTTCACATTTTTAAAATAAAAGCAGAGAATTAGATTGCCAGTCTTTGAGAAGAATGAATAAGTTTTTGTCTGGGACCTGTCTGTGAAGATTTCCTGACTCCTAAACCAGTTTTTCACAGCCAAAGTAAACAGAGAGATGGAAAAAATAATGATCTAATAGATTTAACCAGTGTTTTAGTCTGTATTTTATATAGTTTATTTCGATTGGAATACAGGATTCTAAAGAATAAATGTAACTAGTTTTAATTAGTATTTTTGCAGAAGTCATTTGCATGTGAGAATCTTAAAATCAAATAATCCTCTAGCAATTTTTATTTGCACTTTAATTTGCCTAGCAATTGTTTCTTTTTTAATATTCATTTTTTAGTTGTAGTTGGACACAATACCTTTATTTTATTGATTTATATGTGATGCTGAGTATTGAACCCACGGCCTTGCATGTGCCAAGCAAGCACTCTACTGCAGAGCCACAACCCTAGCCCCTAGCAATTATTTCTTAATACATTGTCCAAAATTAAATCCAGGCAGACTTGAAATTATTGAGTCTTCATTAATGGGCCAAATTAATGAGGTTTTCCTGAAGTTTTCCTTCTGGGATCTTATTGTGACTAATTACGTAATCTTATTTGTTTTCTAAAATATTGAAGTTTGAGGTTTTTGTTCTCTTTTCTGTGGCAGTAGAGTAATTTGTTTATACAGTGCCTTTTATCTTACTGATGAGTTCATTTCTTTATTGTATGCCCTAAAGCCTACTAAAAATATTCCTGGAAAGTGAGGGATTAAATAGAACTTGTAATTAAAATGATGGCTTTATCCTTTATTTCTTCTGTTAGCTACATTTGTTAAAATTTTTATACTACATTTAAATAGATATTAAGACTTTATTGCAGTGCTGGGATTATGGCTCAGTGGTAGAGTGCCTTCCTTGCATGTGTAAGGCACTGGGTTTGATCCTCAGCACAACAATCAATCAATCAAACAATCAATCAATCTATCTATTATGTCCTTCTACAACTATCAAAAAAATACTTAATTACATATTACATGGGTTGGATTTTGTGCATTTGAAACAGTTTCTTCCTATATTAGTTATAAAGCTTAATTTAGACTGGCATAGTAAGTGATCATTTGATTGGAAAGTTGGATAGACAGAGAAGTTCAGTCTTCCTGTGCAGAATTTGAGACTTTGTACTCTTTGAGATGAAACAGCTTTGTAATCAGTGTGGTAGTACTGAGGTGCAGTGAGAGGAGAGATGACAAGTGTTGGTGTACAGTATAGACTAGAGCCACACAGGGTTTCTTTCTATAGACTCTGCAACTGACCATGTCTCCCCAAGGGGCACTGTTAAGTCAAAGTCTTATGAGTAGAGTTTTAGAAAGGGGAGGACATAGCAGTAGCTTTTGGCACAAGGTCCATACTGAGCTCAGAGCTTATTGAAACTTCCAAAGTTCTGAACATCCCATCCCCCTGAGAAATTTTCTCCCTCCTAACCCTGACAGTTTTGTCCAGTGTGTGACATAATGCAAATTTGTGTGGAGCTAGGCAGAGCGAGTCCATTACTAGAGAATCTAGATGCTGTCTTTAAATGGACATTCAGCATGGGAATATGGCTGAAAACCACTATCCCCCTTTCCACATCTTATCTATAGCAGTGCAATTGGAATTTCACACAAGCTTTTTCTTCTTTGGTTTGTTTAGAAAGGACACTTAGGTACAGGTTATGTTTGTTTATTTTAAACCCCCTGTGTTTTGTTTTAGATATATTTAAGTCTGTCTAATACAATATTTTTTTTTAGTCTGAACATTCTAGCAGCCATCATTCAAACATTAATTGCTGTCAATGGGAAAGGATATCATCCCACATCTTTTCTTGGTTCTTAAACCATTCCACCTCTTTTTTCTTTTACCTTAATAACAGATTACTGACACTTGGGAATTATAAACATATTGCATCAATCTTTATGGAAAGATTACCAATTATTGCACTGCAAAATGGGCATTTCTTTCTAATAGAGTGTTTCTCTCCATGTCATTCTCTCTCTCAGTTCAGTTCTTTTAAATAACTTTTAGGTGAATGAATGCTTTGTGTCATGCTGTGATTTAATATTTTTAAGAGACTTTATTGATAGCCTTTTAAAAAAACCTATGTGGGGGGAGGATGAAGGAGAAAGATTATTCATTCAATGTGAAATCTTCATAGATCTTTAGATGTACACGAGGTAGTAGGATGTCCAATGTTAATTACCCCTACTCTGGTATAAGTTCTGAAATGAGTATTTGCTGTAAAGAGTTGTGAACAGTGAGAATATTTGTGGTAGGCTGTGGATTGAGCTTTGCAGTGTGTTCTTTGTGTGCATCTTCATTTTGTTCTCAAAACAACAGGGACTCAGTAAAATTGTGAAATTTGTCCTTGGGCATGTAGAAAGCAGGTTTAATAAAAATAAAACAAACAAAAAACTATCACTTTAGTTCAGGTCTCTTTATCTCTAAGGTCCAGTGCTTTCTTATGCATACAGAGAAGAGTATTGGTAGAATCTTAGAAAGTTGTATGCAACTTCAGAGGCTGCAACAGAAAGATCAATAGTAAAAGGCCAGATTCAGCAACTTAGTGAGACCCTGTATTAAAATAAAAAGGGGTCGCACGGAGGGTAACACTGCTTATTCAGCAAATCGCCCCGCGGCTAGAGTCTGCAGCGCGCGCTGGGATAGAGACGCAGGGTTACAGTGCTGCAGTTTC
Source organism: Marmota monax (assembly GCF_021218885.2). Lineage (NCBI taxonomy): Eukaryota > Metazoa > Chordata > Mammalia > Rodentia > Sciuridae > Marmota > Marmota monax. The sequence continues at coordinate 44,477 of NW_026692284.1, read as the reverse complement.
TCACAGCCGCACAAGCACCGTACTCAGGGCTGAATTCTGGGTTCGAGATGGGGGAATGAAGGGGTCCATCTCAGTTCTCCACACCGGTCAGACCACAGAGGAGGCCAGCAGCCACCATGTTGGTAAACTGACGTCACCTTCCCTGTTTTCGACTGACCGCAGCTCATTCAGCCATAGAACAGGTAATTTCAGGCTGCAATTCGCCTGCGGCTTGCAGACAGATTGCTAGGGTTCAGCGCCTGGGTGCTTCTTAGAATCTGATCTTATCAGAGCGAACACCGAGAGCGGGGTGGCCGAGTTCCAGCTCCCGGAACCGTCCCGGAACCGCCCTGGCCCAGGACTGCGGAGCCTGTGGAGGCTGCTTCTTGGACCCTGCTACTATCAGAGCATACACCAAGCACTAAGCAGCCAAATTCCGGCTCCCGGAAGTGAGCCCGCGGGGACTGCTTCTTGGAGCTTACTCTTATAGGAGCTTACACCGAGCACGGAGCGGCCGAGTTCCAGCTCCCAGAACTTCCCTGGACCGGGGCTAGGAGCCCGCGGAAACTGCGTCTCGGTCTGGGTCCTGCTGAGGGCCGGTCAGGACTCACCCATTGCTTTGGTTGCCCAGCAAGGGGAACAAAATGCTGCCATTTGCATAGGATGCCAACATGGCAGAGATCTGATGTCATCAGAAAGTGGTGGAGGAGAGATCTTCATCAATACCAGCGGTGACATAAGCAGTTGGTCTCCTGGTAGGGGGGGTGAGGCACAGACACCCGAGTCTCCTCAATTTGTCCTCGAGCCAGAGGGGAGGAGCCGGGCCGCCTCCAGCACCCAGAGCAGGCCCAGCGGCTTGCCAGCGTGGTGACCGCATGACCCCAATTGGAGAGGGGGCGGAGCGGAGCTGCCACCCGCACCCACAAGGTGGGCAGACCCGCGACCCAGTGGTACATGGGCGTGGTAGGAGGGGCAGGGCAGAGCCGCCCTTCGCGCTTGCAAGGTAAACAGACCTGTGACAGCCTGGCGGGTCAGGCCCAGTGGCCTGCCAGTGTGGTACACACGTCACCCTAACTGGAGTAGGGGCAGAGCAGATCCTTCTCCCACTCCCGGATCAGGCCCTGCCACTGTGGTGGTCACGTGACCCCAATTGGAGTGGGGGCAGAGCGGAACCGCCACCCGTGCCCGCAGGGTGAGCAGACGAGTGATCAACCTGCAGATCAGGCCCAGGGGTCCGCAGGTGTGGTAGGAGGGGCAGGGCAGATCCGCCGCCCGCGCCTCCAAGGTAGGCAGACCTACAACAGACCGGCGGATCAGGCCCAGGAGCCTGCCGGCATGGTACAAACACCACCCTAATTGGAGTAGTGACAGAGCAGAGTCACCACCCATGCCAGGAACAGGCCCAGCGTCCTGCAGGCGGGGTAGTCACGACACCCCAATTGGAGTAGGGGCAGAGCAGAGCCTCCGCCCGTGCCCGAAAGGTGGGCAGATCTGCGACCGACCAGTGGGACAGGCCCAGTGGCCTGCCGATACGACAGACACGTCACCCCATTTGGAGTAGGGGCAGAGTAGAGCCGCCGCCTGCGCCTGCAGGGTAGGCAAACCTGCAACCGACCGGCGGATCAGGCCCGGTGGCCTGCCGGCGTGGTACACTCATCACCCCAATTGGAGTAGAGGCAGAAGAGAGCCGCCGCCAGCTCCCAGAACAGGCCCAGTGACCTGCCGGCATGGTAGCCATGACACCCCAATTGGAATAAGAAGAGAGCAGATCCGCCGCCCGCACCTGCAGGAAAGATACTCAAGCAGTATGAAAAGACAAGGAAAGAAAGGACCACAAGCAATGCAGGTCAACGCAACTTTAGAAGAGGTAACAGCTGCAGCAGATGGAATGTCAGATAAAGAATTCAGGATATACATGCTTCAGATGATCTGGAGTATCAAGGAAGACATTAAACAGCAAAATCAGACAATGAAAGATCACTTCGACAACGAATTACGCAAACAAATCCAGGAAGCAAAGGATCAACTATACAGGGAGATAGAGGTTATAAAAAACAAGCAATCAGAAATCCTAGAAAGGCAGGAAGCAATAAACCAACTTAAAAACTCAATGGAGAATACTACCAGCAGAGTAGAACACTTAGAAGATAGAACGTCAGACAATGAAGACAAAGTATTTCAACTGGAAAAGAACATAGACAGCTCAGCAAGACTGTTAAGAAACCATGAGCAGAACATCCAAGAAATATGGGATAACATTAAGAGACCAAACTTAAGAGTCATTGGGATACAGGAAGGTACAGAGCTCCAAACCAAAGGAATGAGCAGTCTATTCAATGAAATAATACAAGAAAACTTCCCAGACTTGAAGAATGAGACAGAATCTCAAATCCTAGAAGCCTACAGGATGCCGAATGTGCAAAATCATAAGAGATCCACTCCTAGACACATAATGAAGATGCCCAACATACAGAATAAGGAGAGAATTTTAAAAGCTACAAGAGAAAGGAAGCAGATTACATTTAGGGGTAAGCCAATCAGGATAACAGCTGATCTTTCAACATAGACTCTGAAAGCTACAAGATCCTGGAATAACATATTTCAAACACTGAAAGAAAATGGGTTCCAACCAAGAATTGTGTATCCAGCAAAATTAAGCTTCACGATGGAGGACGAAATTAAAACCTTCCACGATAAACAAAAGTTTAAAGAATTCGCAGCTAGAAAACCATCTCTTCAAAACATCCTCGCCAAAGCATTACAGGAAGAGGAAATGGAAAATAACAATTAAAACCAACAGTGGGAGGTAGGACAGTATGGGGGGGAAATAATCAAAGAGGAAAACAAACCATGTTTAGTAACAGAAAGAAACAAATATGGCTGGAAGAACAACCCATATCTCAATAATAACCCTAAATGTTAATGGCTAAAACTCACCAATTAAGAGACACAGGCTAGTAGAATGGATCACAAAACAAGACCCAACAATATGCTGCCTACAGGAGACGCATTTGATAGGAAAAGACATACATAGGCTGAAGGTCAAAGGTTGGGAAAAAGCATATCACTCATATGGACTTCGGAAACAAGCAGGCGTGTCCATACTCATATCAAATAAAATAGATTTCAAGACAAAGTTAATCAAAGGGGATAAAGAGGGACACTACATACTGCTCAAGGGAACCATACACCAACAAGACATAACAATCATAAATATTTATGCCCCAAACAATGGTGCAGCTATGTTCGTCAAACAAACTCATCTCAAGTTCAAGAGTCTAATAGACCACCACACCATAATCATGGGAGACTTCAACACACCTCTCTCGCCACTGGACAGATCTTCCAAACAAAAGTTGAATAAGGAAACTATAGAACTCAATAACACTATTAATAACCTAGACCTAATTGACATATATAGAGTATACCACCCAACATCAAGCAGTTACACTTTTTTCTCAGCAGCACATGGATCCTTCTCAAAAAATAGATAATATATTATGTCACAGGGCAACTCTTAGACAATATAAAGGAGTAGAGATAATACCATGCATCTTATCTGATCATAATGGAATGAAACTGAAAATCAACGATAAAAGAAGGAAGGAAAAAGCATACATCAATTGGAGAATGAACAATAGGTTACTGAATGATCAATGGGTTATAGAAGACATCAAGGAGGAAATTTAAAAATTCTTAGAGATAAATGAAAACACAGACACAACATATCGGAATCTATGGGACACATTGAAAGCAGTTCTAAGAGGAAAATTCATTGCTTGGAATTCATTCCTTAAAAAAAGAAAAAAAAACAACAAATAAATGATCTCATGCTTCATCTCAAAATCCTAGAAAAAGAAGAGCAAAACAACAGCAAAAGAAGTAGAAGGCAAGAAATAATTAAAATCAGAGCTGAAATTAATGAAATCGAAACAAAAGAAAGAATTGAAAAAATTGACAAAACTAAAAGTTGGTTCTTTGAAAAAATAAACAAAATCGACAGACCCTTAGCCATGCTAGCGAAGAGAAGAAGAGAGAGAACTCAAATTACTAGCATACGGGATGAAAAAGGCAACATCACAACAGACACTTCAGAAATACAGAAGATAATCAAAAACTATTTTGAATCCTTATACTCCAATAAATTAGAAGATAGTGAAGGCATCGATAAATTTCTTAAGTCATATGATCTGCCCAGATTGAATCAGGAGGATATAGAAAACCTAAACAGACCAATATCAATTGAGGAAATAGAAGAAACCATAAAAAGACTACCACCTAAGAAAAGCCCAGGACCGGATGGGTATACAGCAGAGTTTTACAAAACCTTTAAAGAGGAACTAATACCAATACTTTTCAAGCTACTTCAGGAAATAGAAAAAGAGGGAGAACTTCCAAATTCATTCTACGAGGCCAACATCACCCTGATACCTAAACCAGACAAAGACACTTCAATGAAAGAAAACTACAGACCAATATCTCTAATGAACCTAGATGCAAAAATCCTGAATAAAATTCTGGCGAATCGGATACAAAATGTATCAAAAAAATAGTGCACCATGATCACCCTGGGATGCAAGGCTGGTTCAATATACGGAAATCAATAAATGTTATTCACCACATCAATAGACTTAAAAATAAGAACCATATGACCATCTTGACACATGCGGAAAAAGCATTCAACAAAGTACAGCATCCCTTTATGTTCAAAACTCTAGAAAAACTAGGGATAACAGGAACGTACCTCAATATTGTAAAAGCAATCTATGCTAAGCCTCAGGCTAGCATCATTCTGAATGGAGAAAAATTGAAGGTATTCCCTCTAAAATCTGGAACAAGACAGGGATGCCCTCTATCTCCACTTCTCTTCAACATAGTTCTCGAAACACTGGCCAGAGCAATTAGACAGACGAAAGAAATTAAAGGCATCAAAATAGGAAAAGAAGAACTTAAATTATCACTATTTGCAGATGACATGATTCTATACCTAGCAGACCCAAAAGGCTCTACAAAGAAACTATTAGAGCTAATAAATGAATTCTGCCAAGTGGCAGGATATAAAATCAACACGCATAAATCAAAGGCATTCCTGTATATCAGCGACAAATCCTCTGAAATGGAAATGAGGACAACCACTCCATTCACAATATCTTCAAAAAAAATAAAATACTTGGGAATCAACCTAACAAAAGAGGTGAAAGACTTATACAATGAAAACTACAGAACCCTAAAGAGAGAAAAAGAAGAAGATCTTAGAAGGTGGAAAAATATACCCTGTTCATGGATAGGCAGAACTAACATCATCAAAATGGCGATATTACCAAAAGTTCTCTATAGGTTTAATGCAATACCAATCAAAATCCCAACGGCATTTCTTGTAGAAATAGAGAAAGCAATCATGAAATTCATATAGAAAAATAAAAGACCCAGAATAGCAAAAACAATGCTAAGCAGGAAGTGTGAATCAGGCGGTATAGCGATACCAGACTTCAAACTATACTACAGAGCAATAGTAACAAAAAGAGCATGGTACTGGTACCAAAACAGGTGGGTGGACCAATGGTACAGAATAGAGGACACAGAAACCAATCCACAAAACTACAACTATCTTATATTTGATAAAGGGGCTAAAAGCATGCAATGGAGGAAGGATAGCATCTTCAACAAATGGTGTTGGGAAAACTGGAAATCCATACGCAACAAAATGAAACTGAATCCCTTTCTCTCACCATGCACAAAAGTTATTTCAAAATGGATCAAGGAGCTTGATATCAAATCAGAGACGCGCCGTCTGATAGAAGAAAAAGTTGGTTACGATCTACAGTCGGTGGGGTCGGGCTCCAAATTCCTCAATAGGACACCGATAGCACAAAAGTTAATAACTAGAATCAACAAATGGGACTTACTCAAATTAAAAAGATTTTTCTCAGCAAAAGAAACAATAAGAGAGGTAAATAGGGAGCCTACACCCTGGGAACAAATCTTTACTCCTCACACTTCAGATAGAGCCCTAATATCCACAGTATACAAAGAACTCAAAAAATTAGACAATAAGAGAACAAACAACCCAATCAACAAATGGGCCAAGGACCTGAACAGACACTTCTCAGAGGAGGACATACAATCAATCAACAAGTACATGAAAAAATGCTCACCATCTCTAGCTGTCAGAGAAATGCAAATCAAAACCACCCTAAGATACCATCTCACTCCAGTAAGATTGGCAGCCATTATGAAGTCAAACAACAACAAGTGCTGGCGAGGATGTGGGGAAAATGGTGCACTTGTACATTGCTGGTGGGACTGCAGATTGGTGCAGCCAATTTGGAAAGCAGTATGGAGATTTCTTGGAAAGCTGGGAATGGAGCCACCATTTGACCCAGCTATTCCCCTTCTCGGTCTATTCCCTAAAGACCTAAAAAGAGCATGGTACAGGGACACTGCTACATTGATGTTCATAGCAGCACAGTTCACAATAGCAAGACTGTGGAACCAACCTAGATGCCCTTCAATAGACAATGGATAAAAAAATGTAGCATTTATACACAATGGAGTATTACTCTGCATTAAAAAATGACAAAATCATAGAATTTACAGGGAAATGGATGGCATTAGAGCAGATTATGCTAAGTGAAGCTAGCCAATCCCTAAAAAACAAATGCCAAATGTCTTCTTTGATATAAGGAGAGTAACTAAGAACAGAGTAGGGACGAAGAGCAGGAGAAGAAGATTAACATTTAACAGGGATGAGAGGTGGGAAGGAAAGGGAGAGAGAAGGGAAATTGCATGGTAATGGAAGGACACCCTCAGGGTTTTACAGTGGAGGAGGTAGAGAGAGAGGAGGGGATGGGAGGGGAGAGGTGGGGAGGGGGGAGGGTGGAGGATGGGAAAGGCAGCGGAGCACAACAGACACTAGTATGGCAATTTGTAAATCAATGGATGTGTAACTGATGTGATTCTGCAATCTGTGTATGGGGTGAAGGTGGGAGTTCATAACCCACTTGAATCAAAGTGTGGAATATGATATGTCAAGAAATTTGTAATGTTTTGAACAGCCCACAATAAAAAATTTAAAAAAAGTAAAATAAAATAAAATAAAAAGTTCAGGGGATGTAGCCCAGTGGTAGTACATCCATGTGTGGTTCAATCCTCAGTTCCATAAATAAAAAAGAAGAAAGTGTTTCCATTGTTGTAGTCTAGATAATGGAAATGTTGAAAAGACTGACAATAACTCTATTCTGTCACCACCCTGCCCTCATTCATACTATACACTTTATTTTTAATTTTTTTAAAGATAGATAGAGGAGAGAGAGAATTTTTTTATTTATTTTTCAGTTTTTGGTGGACACAACATCTCATTTTATTTATTTATTTATTTATCTATCTATCTATCTATCTATTTATTTATTTATTTAATGTGGTGCTGAGGATCAAACTCAGTGCCCCGTGCATGCCAGGCAGACGTGTTACTACTTGAGCCAAATCCCCAGCCCCTACTCTTTATTTTAATGTACTTCAGCATCAACTACTTAAGTCTAGAAGCATGCCAGGGTGTCTGGCTCATTGTGTTCAATACAACATAGGCTTGTTTAATTTAGCAGCACTCCAAAATGAAAGGTTCATGCTGCCAAGTACAAACAGACCTTCTGTGAGATGGTAATTTGATTATAGGAGAGAATGCTTGTTTTTCCATGCTATTTGCTAATAAAGAATCTGGAAGATTTTCTTATGAGTGTAAGGGATTTTGACATATTTAAATCCATGTAATTGAAAAGAAATGGGCAGTTCTAATAAACATTTTTCCTTTTCTAGTCTTTGGTTAGTTTCATTCTGTAACCTGCCAGCTAATTGAGAATTGCATGCTCTTTTGTTCTTTGCTCTTTTTACTTTGGATCTGGTTTTATGATTGGTTGCAATAGGGATTTATTGGTAGGAACATAGATTAATTCCCCATTTGAATGATTGTTTGTTTTTATGACAGATTATTCTGTCACAGGCAGAATGATTCAACCAGACCCTTGTGCAGAGATGTTAATGTATGACTTTGTGCAGCCATTTTAAAAAAAAATAACAGCTTTATTGATATATAATTCACATTGCCATCAAGGTCACTCCTGAAAAGTGCAATTCACTGAGTTTTAGTATATTCACATAGTTGTGGGCCTATCCTACTGTCTAATTCTGAAACACTTTTGTCATCTCCAAAGAAGACCCATACCGTTTAGTCATTACTCTCCACTCACTCTTGGTCCATGTAGCCGTGAATCTCCTTTCTCTCTTTGTGAATTTACTTGTTCTGGACATGTTATATAAATGTAATCATTCAATATATAGCCCTTTGTGTCTGATTTCTTAGCCTGTTTTTGAGGTAGCACATAACAGAAAGTTATTCCTTTTTTATTGCTAAATAGTGTTCTGTTATATGGATACACTGCAGTTTGTTTATCCATTTATCAGTTGATGAATATTTGGGTGACTTACACTTTGTGGTTCTTATGATCATGCTACTGTGAATATTTTTGTTTTTGAGTTGATTTATGTTTTCTTTTTTGTAGATATATATTTAGGAATAAACTTTATGGGCCATAAATGACTCTGCCAGACTCTTTTATAAAGTGACTCTACCATTTTACATTCCTATCAGCAATGTTTGAAGATTCCATTTCTCCATATCCTTGCTAACACTTTGCCATGGTATTTTTCTATAGTAGTCATCCTAATGGGTATGAAGTGGCATCTCATTGTGGTTTTGATTTGGATTTCCCTGATTACTAATGATATTGAATATCTTCATGTACTTGTTAACCATTGTTTATCTTTGTTAGATAAATGTCTATTCAGATCCTTTGCCTATTTTAAAATTGAGCTGTTGTTTTATCATTCCTTTGTAATAGTTCTTATGTATTCTGGATATACACAAATGTACTCTTATCAGATATGTGAAGTATAAAATTTTTCCTACTCTATAGTCTTTTTACTTCTTATGAATCAAGTAGATTTTTTGATGGAGTCTAATTTATCAGTTTTTTGCCTGCTTATGCACTTTTCTCTGAAATTTTCTAGAAGTTAAAAAAAACAGACCTTATTTCTCATATCTTTCATTAAATTTTTTTCTACAGAAACAATGGTCATTTCATTAATGACAATGGGTTAGAGATATGAAAAAAAATATTTTGTGTTTTCAAATATTTTCATCAAATTTAATGGGAGAAGCCCAGGTTTTCAAACGTGATATCTAGTTCCCTTTTTTAAAAATCAGAAAATGTCTTTGAGTGTTCTGCTTAGCTCAGAATGCACATATTATTCTGTAAACATTTATAGATGTCTAATCTATTCTGAGGACTTGACTGGGCTTGGAGATCCAGGGATGCTGGGAACATGGTCCTGTCCTTATAAAACAAGAGGTCATTGCCAGGCTACAGATTTCTCCAGAGTGTAGTGGCACCAGTGGAGGAGGAGGGGCACTGTCTGGGTGAGAAAGCCTCATGGGGAGTCAGTGCTGGTGCTCTGTCTGCAGAGATGAGTGGGTGATCAGAACCTTTTGTTATAGTCTATGATTCTTCCTTTCAGACACTTGCTGCTGTGTGTGTTGTGTACATTGGCACCAGTTATCTGTAACAGCAATATTTATGGATATTGCTGTATTGAAATGTACACATCAATGTGATGACTTTGATACCTAGAAGCAAGCCTGAAGAAAGCCACTTTTCTTTGATTTCTTCAGGTTTTCAAGAATGGGAAGGTCCTACTTACTAATTAATTCAGTGTGGTTTGTGTGTGTGTATCTGAGAGTTCCAGCCCAAACCCAAGCAGTTCTGAGTAGTCAGAGCTACAATGTGAGTCAAGGAGGAACAGCTCTTTGGCTGGAGAGAAGATTGTGAATAGAGAGTGGGGTGAGTATTGTTAAGGAATTTACATCTATCTTTAATAATGGAGAGCTATTGATGTGTTTGGCTGTGTTTGGGAAACATGGTCCTTCCTATTACTGTACCATATATGCTAGCTGTGAGGACTAGAGTTAAGAGAATTGTGGGGCTGCTGGACTAGTCCAGATGAGAGCCAATGAGGACCTGAGATAGGGTACTGATGGTAGAGGTGGATACACAGACTGGAAAATTTTAGAAGGTGCAAGTCTGGATGCTTGGATGCAGTCAACCATCATAAGTTAAAAGGAGGATTACTAAGGAAGGAACACTTCTGAAGAAGGTTTCAAAGGAATGATATGCCACAGAGATCAGTATGATTTTAGGCCCTTGGGGTTAAAAGTGACAGAGCAGGGTCTATCCTCAGACTCTCCCACAAGAGGGAGGAAAAAGGGTCTCCTCCAGCTGTGCTTTTCAAATTCCCAAGAGCACTTTTTTTTTTAAACTTATATTATTTTTTTAGTTGTTGATAAACATTATTTTGTTTATTTTTATGTGGTGCTGAGAATCAAACCTGGTGCCTCACACATGCTAGGCAAGTGCTCTACCACTGAGCCACAACTCCAGCTCCCAAGAACACTCTTAGCCTTGGGTTTTGTGCTCCCTGCTCAGGCAGAAGCATTGCTGCCATCATCACTAGCATTTCCAGAAGTGGGGAAGGATTGTGGAGCAGAGCCATTTGTTCCTCTTTGGTAATTCAGGCTGGTTTGAACAGTTGTTAAGATCTGAATCAGAAGGTTGAGAATACCTCAGAAGTTTGTGAACTGGGTAGCCTGTGATGACAGCATTTCTGTGCAAGAACAAGTGAGTAGACTAGAATGCAGGAAGTAAACAGAGTTCACTTTTAGACCAGCTTAGTTTGGGATGTGACTGTCCAGATGTTATGTTCCTGTGACTATTCTCTTGACTTCCTTCACTAATAGTAGCTGCTATAGGGACTGGTTACTTTCTATGCTCTGACTTTCCAGAGCCTAGCATTACTGTACTTGGCACATCTGTGAATGAATGCATATAGTGGGCAAGCATAGCAGGCTTGGGATGGATCATTTGATCAGAAAATATAGATTTAGGGGCCCCATGTAGAGCTAGGTGATTGATAAGTCTTGAGATTTATTCTTATTGGCTAAAAGAATTTTATGACAGTTCAGCTGTTGTGTGGACCTGTAATTTTCATAATCAATCAATTCCTTCCAAGATCTCAGTTTCTGAGTTCCATTCCTGAAATGATTAGCACTGATAAAGGTTTACTGAGCTTTTGCCATGTGCCAGATATTATGCTTAAGTATTCTTTTTAATAACTTTATTAATTTACATACCATAAAACTGATTCATTAAATATATGCAATTCAAAGATTTTCAAAAATTTTATAGGATTGGGCAGCCATTATTAAAATCCAGGTTTTGAATGTTCCATTATCTTACAAAACTCATTCAAATCTGTTTGTAGTCAGTCCTCTAACCCATGTTCAGCTCCAGGTAATCATTGATTTGCCTTCTGTCTCTACATATTAATCTTTTCTAGGAATTTCATATAAGTTGAATAATATAATATATATTCTTTTGTATCTGGTTTCTTTCCCTTGGTACAGTGTTTTTGATATTCATCTATGTGATAGCATGTATCAGTGTTCCATTCTTTTTTATTGTTGAATAGTATTCCACTTTATGGATATACCACATTTTGTGTATCTATTGACAAGATAATGGACATTTAGATCACTGTAGCTTTTTAGTTATCATGAATAATGTTGATATGAATGTTCACCTACAAATATTTATGTGAACATGTGTTTTTAATTCTTTTAGATAAATATTTAGGAGTAAAATCATTAGGCTGGTTAATAAACTTATTTTTAACTTTTAAAGAAACTAATGAACTGTTTTTCTGAGGGATGACACCATTCTCACATATGATATATGAAGATTATAATCTCTCCATATTCCTGCTAATGCCTGGTGTTGTCTACCTTTTTTATTGTAGCCAGTCACATGGCATATAGATTCATCTTGTTGAGTGTGGTTTTCTATGTCTTCTACCCCGCCCCCTCATCAACACTATTAGTCAGGATGGGCTAGGTTATGCTGTGGTAACCAGGAACCACCAAGCCTCTGTGACTTCAAACCATACATGCTGCATGGCTAGTGATGACTAGAAATGATGAGGAGAAGAAGTGCTCCTAAATGGCACACAGGGACCCAGGCTGATGTGAAGTTCTGGAGGAGGAAAAGGCAGACTGCTGTGGTTTCAACATCATTGCCAATGCTCATGGTGAAATTTAATCGCCTTTGTAACAGAGTTGGCACCTTTGAGAGGTGGGATATTTAAGACATGATTAGGACAAAAGGCACCACCCTTGTCAATGGATTAAGCCTTTTATTGCAGGAGTGAGTTTATTATTAGTGGACTCTTGGTGAAAGGATGAGTTTGGCCTGCTTTCATTACTTGCCTTTATTCCATGTTACAATGCAGCAAAAAGGCTCTGGCCAGACACTGATGCCATGCTCTTCCCAGTCTCCAGAACTGTGAGAAATTTTTTTTCTTCTTATAATTTACCTAGCGTGTGATATTCTGTTATAGTAACAGAACATGGGCTAAGACACAGACCACACCAATTCACAAAGCTTCTGCCTGGCAGTGACAAAGTCAATTTCATTCCTATTTCACTAGCTGGCATTTCACATGGTCACCATTAACTTCAAAAGTGGGCAAAAAGGGCTGGGCCTGTGGCTCAGTGGTAGTTCTCTTGCCTGGCATATGTGAGGCACTGGTTTCAATTCTCAGTACATAAAAATAAATAAATAAAATAAAGTTCTACCAACAATTAAAATGAAAAAAACTGGGTGAAAAAGAGAATCATTATTTTATCAAGAGGGAAAGGTGAATTGGAATGTTTTTGAAAAACTAATGCATTTCATAAATGCTGAAGAAGACAGTCTCAGCTTTCTACATAACTAGGAAGCCAAAGCTCAGAGCCAAAGGGCCTTGAGGAGGAAACACTGCTATAATGCAAGCAGAAGCAACCCACCACCCAAGCCTCCATTTGTGTGTGTGTGTGTGTGTTTGTGTGTGTGTGTGTTTGTGGGGGTAGCAGGGGGTACCAGGCAGTCAGCCACTGAACTACATCCCCAGCCATTTTTTTTGTATTTTATTTAGACAGGGTCTCCCTGAATTGCTTAGCACCTGGCTGTTGCTGATGATGGCTGTGAACTCATGATTCTCCTGCCTCAGTCTCTGAAGCTGCTGGGATTTACAGGCGTGCACCATGTTTCCTGCATTCTTATTAAGTACTTTGACACTTTCACTGAGATACTGTTTGCTACAGAGTTTTGAAATATCTCCATTGAAGAGTAGGACACACACACACACACACACAAACACACACAAACAACATTGGCACATGGCTTTACTCAGTTCCACAATGAAATCGAGCTTACATCTAGAGATCCATGTCATGGTTTCTAAATACTGACTCTGCCTGCCTGCTTCAAACTAGAGTCGGTGTCATCATGTCCATAGAGATAGAGAAGACCCCTTATCCTGTCACCACCTTCATAAATAAAGATCATATACTTTTACTACCCTTCCCCACATACACAGTACTTTTGCTTTCATAAAACTCCAGACCAAATTCCAAACAGAGAAAACCCTGCATTGCTTGAAGTGGGTCAAATAAATTTCTTTATTAAAAGCAGGCAAAGGGCTGGGGATGTGGCTCAAGTGGTAGCGTGCTTAACCGGCATCTGGCATCTGCATGGTGCTGGGTTTGATCCTCAGCACCACATACAAATAAAGATGTTGTGTCCACCGAAACCTAAAAAATAAATATTAAAAAACTCTCTCTCTCTCTCTCTCTCTCTCTCTCTCTCTCTCTCTCTCTCTCTCTCTCTCTCTCTCTCTCTCTCCCTCTTAAAAAAAAAAGCCAGCAAAGACCAGGAGAAGGACTTTATTGTAAATAGGGAAGAGCAGCACATAACTTCAAGCTGACTTGGTCCCCCAAGGAGAGTACAGCCATAGATTTCCAGGTCCCCATGATGAGAACTGTATCATACTCAGTTGTGCAATGCATCCTCCAGGCCTGGACACGACTCTGTTGGCTGGCTTTGAAACCTTGCGCAGCTGACTCCTCTAAGCCTTCGTTCCCTCCTTGGTAAATGGCAATAATAGGAGGATCTATTGGACTTAGGATTGAATAAGGAAATATGTGAAAGTCCTTAGCAGGGGTCCTAGAGCTTGGTGAGAGTTCAGTGGTCATGTTAACCAGTTATACATTGGCATCATCATAACATATTCAGGTAGCTGAAAACAGAAGTCTCTAGATTTGGTGTTCAGGGACTTGTTGGTATTAGAATCATATTCTAGGTTGAAGTTACCCTGGGATGACTGTCTACATTTCTGATTATGCATACTTTTGTCAAGACTATTCCAGGGCAATTTATGATAAGTTAAAGGAAAGGAAAGGAAATCAAGGAGGTGTTGAAGAGAATAGGGAATTGGCTTATTCCTTGAGGAACAGAGTGCTGATGACTCCCTCAAGAGGGGAAGAAGTGTCCAGTGGGGGAAGAACATGGCTTTGCCTTTCTTACTACTTCTGGGACCCTGAGGTGCTCACTTTGTCTGTCTGGCCCTCAGGGTAGAAAACTTAAGCAGTGGAACTTTAGTTTTGCCTCCTGGTGTCATTTTAATGTTTCAATGGCGTGAGTTTTTATCTCCACATTGGATAAGAACTTCAGGCTGGCACCAGTATTTTCTTTAATATAAGGAGAATGATTAATATTGGGGTAGGGAGGGGGAGCATGGGAGAAATAGACAAACTCTAGATAGGCCATAGCACTGGGAAGAGAATGGGCAGAGGTTTAGAAATGATGGTGAACTGTTATAAACACCATTATCCAAAGTATATATATGAAGACACAAATTGGTGTGAATATACTTTGTATATGACCAGAGACATGAAAATAATGTGCTCTATATGTGTAATAAGAATTGTAATGCATTCCACTGTCATGTATTAATAATAATAATAATAATAATAATAATAATAATAAAAGAAATTTCAGGGAGTGGATGAACAAGTTATTGATACTATGTCTCATATAACATTAAGACTGGGGTCTAGTTTTGCATACAAGGGCACCCTTGGTTTCAGTCATAAGAACCACACAGCAACATGGAACTTATTTTTTTTCAAAGTTGCACAAAACAAAATGTTATCAAATTAATAAATCGGGCATTAAAATAATCAATGAAGTCATAACATTAAAGGGTAAAAAGTGACAAGTAAGATAGATTACCTGACACACTAATAAATAAATTTAATAAGAAAAGACAAGGACACCGAGAGAAGAACAGGCAAGTGATTTAAAGCCTCTTTACACAGGTGATATCTAGGAGCTCAGTACTCACAAAAATGTCAGCATCTTAAAAAATTAGAAAAAGAGAAAATAAAGCCAAATACATAAAATCAAACAGTATCCATGAAGATGTAGAGTGAAAAGTTCTCATGAACTACAGATGAAGTATAAGTTGCTACTCTTTATAAAAATTGAGTGTCTATTAGAGGATATAATTCTTCCCTACCAGTAGCATTAACTTATAGAAATGACTGCCCTTAGAAACCATAATAACATAAAAAAGTAGAGATGAATTTCTCATGAAGTTGAAATCTGTAGGGTGGAGGAAAAGAGAATGTGCACATAAGAAGATACAAATAACAAAGTGTGAATAAAATAGTTTCTACTGTTCTGACACATTTTGGCCACACTACATTCAGCCTAACAAAAAGTAAAAACACCATATCAGTATTATAAAAATGTCACATTTGTATACTACTTCACACACTCCATGTATGTTTCAAAGTGAAATATGAAGTATTTATCAGAAAATAAAAACTTGAGAAAGGACATAAAGGCCCAATTACACACATGTGTTTAGAAACTACTCATCATTACAAAGACAACAATTTTCCCTGAATGTAATCTGTAATATTTTTCATCAAAATTTTAGCATGTGAGGCTGAGGTTGTGGCTCAGTGGTAGAGTGCTCACCTAGCACATGTGAGACATTGGGTTCAATTATCAGCACCACTTAAAAATAAATAAATAAATAAAATAAAGGTATTGTGTACAACTACAACTAATAAAAAAGCATTTACAAATAAATTTCAACATGTTTCTCTTTTAAAAGAAAAAGACTAAAGCAAAAAAAAATATTTGGGAAGAAAAGTATATATGAAATACCCCCAAAATCTCTGCTTCAGAGAAGCAAATGAAGTAGTAGTATCATTAAGAGACACTGGTGTATATTAAAAAAATATAATACAATAATAAAGACCAAGGAGTCATAGTATGAATCAAACACAAAGATGAATCCATATGCATGTAATTTTTTGTATTGTTAAAAGTAATAGAATGCTGTTAGTCTATCCACATCAAAAATAACAATAGAAGTAAATGGATAATACAGTACAATCTAAAGTTAGATGGAGTCACAATTCCCTCAGAGTTTGTGTGCAGAATATCTAAGGTAGTGGGTTCAAACTCATCACAAAAAAGCAGATGTTAAGGTGCGATGAAGTTAGAGGTTGTTTTATTCAGCTTTTTTTCCCCCACCAATGTTACTAAAGAAATTAACCAGAGAAATTGTAGAGGAATAAAGGTTTATTTGCAGGCTTAGGGTTTAAGATGTCTTAGTCTATAAAAGACTGCTCCATTTCTCAGGGCTCAAGGTGAGGCAGAACATTATGGCAGACGGTTGTGGCAGAGGGAAGCAACTTACATGGTGATCAAAAAACAGACACAAATTCTGTTTTGGGAAAATACTCAAATTTAAACTGCAAAGCCACATCCCCAATTCCCACCTCCTTTAGCCAAACACTATCACTTAAGCTACCATAAGTTAATTCATTCAGGGACTCATTCACTGATGAGGATAAGGCTATGACCCAATCATTTTTTCTCCAAACCTTCCTGCATTGTCTCAAATGTGAGCTTTTGGACGACACCTTGCAACTCGACCATAACAGAAATATAGCAGAATAAGGGGCTTCTAACCTTCTTTTTCTCCACTGATATATTGAATACACATCTACTCATGTAATGGGTCCTACTTTGACAAAGTCATAAATGAGTTCTGAGATTTAGATACATTGAACAATTGAAAGAATACCTACAATCAAATGAGTAGAAAAAGCTGGGGTACACTTGGGCATTTGAGTTGTTGAGTGAAGTGCTATATATTTGAGAAAATATCTCCTCAAAGTCAGGGGTCACCTGAAATAAGGGGAGATTGAGATTATATATAAGTTGACTTTAAAATTTTCCGTGATTTTCATCTTAATTTATCCATTGGTTTAGAAGAAGTGATATATAAATATGAAAATGACACAGTGGTCATATTCTATGACCAAGTAAGTCTTTTCATTTCTTTCTGAAGTGAGGGCAGAGAAGTTACATCAAAAAGCTGTCAGTTTGTTGCAAGAAGAGATTTACCAGTGGTTTTGCTAACTTCTCTTGCTAGAAGAATTCCTTCTCTCTTGATTCAATTATGGGTACAAAAGGGGAAAATTAAGCAATCTGCTGATAGACTTAGTAAGATTTGAAGCACTTTCTAATAATTTAAATTTCTATATTTCCCCAGCCCCAAAACAGATTCTAACTGCCATGATTCCAATTTTAATTGGAGAGCTAAATAAGTAAAGTTTATAAGTATTAGACATCTTAAACACATTTTGCATTTTAGAAAAAGGAAAATATTGTTATATACTTACCAAATATACTTCCCCCATATAAGAAAAAAGGTAAATACTTTTGCAATATGTTTTAAGTTGAAGTTACTTCAAGTTACTTCCTGCATGTCATATCCATGAAGTACATTTGGATGAGATGGAATTGTTTTTTAAAAAACGTTTAAGTATCAAACGTAGTCTTGTCTAGAGAAATAATAAGTTAACAAGTATTGGCTTTTCCAATTTGTAATGTAACATCCTTTAGGTTAATTAATATTTTATTGCATCTGATAATGTATTATATGCTTGAAGCCTATGACTTTTCATTTTGACATTCTTGTGATTTCATATGCTGTATTCTTCAAGCAATAAAATTCTGATGGGTTTTATAAATTGTTTTTATATTTAATGATATATAGGGAGATATCCATCACTATTTTTACTAGTTTCAGGAATGTTAGACCCAAAAGACATTTTGGTCATTTGGTGTATTTCTTTTTTGTTTGCTGTTATTTGAGAAAATGTGTTTTTTGTAATTTACAGCAAGGCATAACAAAACTAATTAAGCAGTATTTTATTTTTAGCATTTCAAAAGTCACTGTTATATGTTGCCAGTCATTAAAACTTTTTAGTCTTTTGGAGACAAAAACAATACAAAATGAAACAAAGCAAAACAAAAAGATTTGAGCACTTTCTGATCCCTAACCTTGTTCACCCCAGTAATAATTCCAGGCCTACCAATTATTTCCAAAATAAGTTTCTCCATGCCCTGAGTGTCTAACATTAGCAACTTCTTTTCAAGGGAGTGTATCCTAAACTTCCAATTTCTATAAGCAGTAGATACTGAGCATGTGTAAATCTTCATACATTCCAAACAATTGAATTTGCATTGTTTGTAACTACTTCCAAGACCTAAAATTTTTAGCAGTAGTGTAAGCAAAGTTTTAGAAATCACAAATCTCTGTTTCATCACAGAAAATATTTATAGCACATTCTTCCTCTGGCCACTCCATAGCCTGGAATCTAATATACTTGCATCAGAAATTTAATGCATTAGTCAAATGAAAAAAATTCTGCACCTTGTGCAGCATTGTCAGAATGTCTATGATACAAATCTGAAAGATAGGGATTGGGGTTCCGGCTCAGTTTAGAGTGCTTGCCAAGCACATGGAGGCACTGTATTTAAGCATCAGTACCACAAATAAATATATAAATAAAATAAAAGTAATTTGTCTATGACTAATAAATAAATAAGTAAAATAGTTTGAAGTAAAAATAATATTCTGAAATATAGTAGGTACTCCCGAGCATATGAGCACAGATATGAAGACTCAGTTGTAAAAATGTTGGTGAGAATGTAAATTGAATAAAGCTATTTTTGAAAATGGTGTTTGTATTTTTCAAAAAGTTTAAATAAAAATGTCATATGATTTAGTAGTAGTAATTCTGGGTATGTATCTAAAAAACTATTGGAGTCATTACATCATAGAAAACAGTGCAGTTCCATTTTCATTGTAGTATTAGTCACCGAACCTGGTAAAAGAACTGAAGTACATATAAGATAAATGTAGCACATGGTGCTACATGCCTGTATTTCCATAGCTTGGGAGGGTGTGGCAGGAGAATCATAAATTTAAACCAGACCCAGCAACTTATCAGTGAGGTACTAATCAAATCAGGGAAGACTTGTCTTTAAATAAAAATATATTTTAAAAAAAGGGCTGGTGATGTAGCTCAGTGATAGACTAGCTCTGTTTTCAACATATAGTAATATAAATAAATAGGCCCAACATGTTGACCCCATGCTTTATTTTACAAGAAAATTATGGCTTAACTGCACAGGATATGTTACATTCCTTAACAAACTGTTATGTACAGAAGAAATGCAGTTTCAAAATAATGTTCATAAGAGCAACTTAAGTTATGCTGAAGATAAAACTTTTGTGACCCTGCTATAGACCAGATTCTAAAACTCAGAGAAATAAAGATAATTCTCACTAACCATGAAATCTGCGAGAGTTTATGCTTAAGAATTCAATTAGAAATGGTGAACATGAGCCTAATTAACCTAAAGTTGTCATGGCAGAGGATACTTGAGAGTTTGATGTTATCCTGCTGTCAGTCCAAAGTCAAGAAGTGTACCTGGGAAGGACTCTTTGGGACCTTTTTTTAGATCTTAAAAAAAACTAGAGTTCAAGAGAGCCATGCTCTTTTCTTTTCAGAGAGAACACACTTTCTTCTGTAAGAGTGTCACCCTGTTCCTCCTTCATATAACTTCTAATAAACTCATTGCCTGCCACTCTGATTGATAAGTTTGGAAACTTATGTCTTGATTGAAAAAAAAATCTGCATTTGAAGGGGGTGGTCTTTTTCTACCTCAATTTTTCAGAGTGTCCCAGCCCTGTATCACTAAAAGATTCTTGCCAGCTAAAGGGCTATCAGAGACTCCCTGGAGTGCCTTCACTTCATAGTTTATACTGCTCTCCAGAGGGAAAAGACCCATTGAATGATATTCACTAGACAATCCAAAAGAATTTAGACATGGTGGCTCTTCAAACCTTTTGTTAAGCAGTTATGAAACCCACAAGTAGGACAATATAGGAGGTTAGAATGAAGACACATCACACTGGAAATTCTTAAAGGAGGAATTTCAAATCAGATATTGTGATAAGGTGTCTGTACCTGGGAAGAAAGAGAGCAGAGACAAATTGTTCTTATTTTTCAAACTGTCAACTTACACTTTTCTGCTTTTCTCTCATGTGAAATGCTCACAAAGAGAAACCAAAATCTTTAATCTGACATCCAGTTCTTGGAGAAAAATTAGAAATACTGCATTCATGTGAAATGTACAATAGAAAAAAGAAAACAGTTGACAAGGCAAAGAGGGAATGCTGGCATTAAATATATGAACAGAGCCCAGTGCAATGGTGCACTTCTGTAATCCCAGTATCTTGGAAGGCTGAAGCAGGAGGATCATGAATCCAATTTTAGCTTCAGAAAAGATGAGGTGCTAAGCAACTCAGTGAGAATCTTTCTCTAAATAACATACAAAATAGGGCTGGGGATTTGGCTCAGGGTTCCAGTGAGTGAATACATTTTAGAATGACTTGTTATCCAATGACAGATAAATAATCCACTCACTATTGACTGGATGCCACAATTCAATCAAAAGATACCAGATAGTTTCTATATTGAAAGTAGCTGGTATCATATAGATAGTTTTTTGAAGGTGTTCCTGCACCTGCTGTCTGAAAGGGTCACAGTGTGGGGGATGCTGTGGCAGTGCTGCACCACCTGGAAACCAGAAGCATGGGGAATGTTAAGTGTTTGTTCATGATACTCATGACATAGATAATAGGGCATACAACAATCAATAATAAAAGTACATGTTGCCTGAGATTGCAGGAAAACTCCCAGAATGAGTCTAAGGATACAAATAAGATATGTCCTGAGATGTATTTTAGTATCTCTGACAATATAAACAATAGTGTTATTTCTTAGGAAATTCACAGGGAAAAGATTGCAAATCAAGGTTCCTGAGAAAAGCTTAACAATTTACACTTAGCCCCTCATTCTAAAGCCACAACTTGTTCAACATACATTCCCTTCACGAACAGAGCCTTCTTTGCCCTACACATGAATTCATGATGAAAATAGGAAACACATAGTTGATGAAAATAGGAAACACATGGTTAATACTAATAGCAAATGAGTTAAAGTGCAGAGCCTGCCATTAAATTAAAGATTATAAAGACGTAAGAATTCATAATTTGATGAAGGATCACAGAAACTCTTTTAAAAAGCAGTTAAATACATCATATGAAAAAAGAAAATTACTTTGGAAAAACAGAATAATGTAAAATTTTATATAGATATATTTTAGAGTCAGTTCAGAGTAGTAGGCTTTTAAGTAATAGGCTTTCACTGTTTTAAGTGTGTATTGCTAGGACTTTAGTTTAGAAGCAAAAAAGCTTACCAATAATCATAGGTATGCTTTAAAGTTAAAAGTTAATAATAGGTCATGATACAGGTAGTCAAGTTGCCTAGTCTAGTACTTAGTGATTGAAGTGAAAATGTAAAAGCTTAATCATGATTGGCAAAGGTTACAGAAACATATTTTAAACAATGTGTTCAATATCTTATGAAGTTAATATATGTCAGAAAAATTTCAACTCTTGAAAATTATGTAAATGAAAGAAGTTTGGGGCTTTGATGCTATTTTAACTACATGAATAAATACCTGTAAAAAAGGTAAAAAATAAAGTCCCCTCTATGGGAATCAGATCCTTCTGAAGATTGCTTGTAACTTGCAACCTGTCATTCTGTCTCCTCTTTTTTGCTGAGGCCACTTAGCCTTCAGTACCAATCATATTTCAGGACCCCTGGATTCCTGCTAGGGTTGGACCTTGGCAAAAATAATTAAAGTTTTCTTCATTTAAATTTGAAGTTGACTCTGTTGATGGGCTGTATTGAATTATAGAATATATATATATATATATATATATATATATATATATATATATATATATATATATATATATATAGAGAGAGAGAGAGAGAGAGAGAGAGAGAGAGACATAAATGCCTGTGATTTGTGCTGATATTCTCATAGTACCCCATACCAAAGAAAAAACAGACATCATAATTCTATTATTACCCTCAAGGCAAAATTGCGAATAATTTATTTTTTTCCTTATACTCTAGGTTCTGGAATACTGAGAGATCTAGAGACCTGGCACCATTCACCTGTTGTTTATTTTATTAAACTAGAAACTTTAAACTTTTATGTTTGCCCCATTTTTTGTAGGGGAGTAGGGACAATGCTGCCTCAGGGAATTACTGATGAGTTGAAGTCTCAATCTCTTTTCTCATAAGGCCAGAGAACAGAAATATTAAATAAAAATTTAAAGTAATTGTAATATTTAATTTTTATATAAATGCACTTCTGTCTGGGCTAGATCTAAATATTGGGAGGAAACTCTGCCATGAAATAATTTTATCCTGAGTCACTTAATGCAATTCACAGCAAATAATAATAATAATATTAATATTAATAATAATAATAATAATAATAATAATAATAATAATGGAAAAAAAGTATTTAGTAATATTGTAACATTAGGTACTTGAAAAGCCATCATAGGTGAATTTGAGACCCTTCCCCAGGACTCTCTGTCTATGTTTCTATCAATTCTTCAATCCATTCATCTGTGGTGTTGGGGCTCTGTAGTGAATAGTACCCATGGGTCTGATCTCCAGTGTTGTTTTTTTTTTTTTTTTTCCTACTGACAATTGAACTCAGGGGCACATGACCACTGAGACCACATTCACAGCCCTATTTTTATTTTATTTAAACACATCATCTCAGTGAGGTTCTTAGTGCCTTGCCATTGCTGAGGCTGGCTTTGAACTCACTGTCCTCCTGCCTCAGCCTCTCCAGTTGCTGGGATTACAGGCATGCACCCCTGCATGTGGTAGATCCCCAGGGTTTGATCATCAAAAACAGAGTAAACAAAACCTGTTTTGTGTCCTTATTTGATTCTGATCTGGATGCAATTTACCATCACTCAAAGAGTAGGCCTACTAAATTAAACAGGCAGTCAGTTTATATAGGTGAATTGAGTCAGGTTGAATCTAGGAAGCCAATTTTGAGTGAATCTGGGAAGTTGGAGACTGTCCCCTGAGGGATATTTTCAGGAACCTGCCCCTGCTCCTATCTGTTGCCAAGGTAATCTGTCCCAGGAATTTCCCCTCCCTACAGGGAGCTTTAAGATTGTAAATGTGTCCTTGTGTACTCCATCCTGCCATTCCCCCTTCAGCCCACCTATTTCCCAACTTTAGGCCATCCTACCAAGCCTTTCTGGGCCTAGGCAGTCTTCAGGAAGAAGAAAGATAAGGGGGGGGGGGAAGGCAGGAGAACAAAGGAATCCCAGGACACATAAAAAGGGCAGAACACCTTGTTTCTTAGGATACCTTAACACCAGCTATGGCCTCCTTCTCCCTTGTGGGACAAGTCTATGTTACCCTTTTCTAAATTAACCCTGCTTCGTATGCTTGCCTCAACTTGCTTCTCTATTGTTCAAACTTCAACATGTGGAAAAGTAAGACTTGTCACCAGTAACCAGTGGTATATCTACCAGGCTCAATTTGGAGGAAGTTCCTGAAGCCCTTTCCAATCTGTCTCTTGGTGAGAACTATCCAATCAAGACACAGCCAGTGACAAGAGGGTGGACTTCCACAGTCTTCTATTCCTTTTGTGTTGGACCCTGCCATTCATTGAATCCATTTCTCTGCTTCCAGGTTTCTGTGCTACACTGGAGCTGTATATATATATATATATATATATATATATATATATATATATATATATATATATATATATATATATATATAACACTAAGCATCCTAAAAGCCAGAAAATGGTAAGTGTGTTTTCTTATTTTGATACTGGGTAGGGAGGCTGTTTGAAGCCAGTGGGATTGGCAATGGTGGCTGGAAACTCCTCATAATTGTCATCAGAGTCTGGTGGCTAGAGAGTCTCTCCTTGGCAGCTCAGCCTTCAGTTTTCTCTGACTAGTCTAGTGGAGCTTAGATCAGTATTTGAGACCTCAAGTCTTTTGTTCCATAATTGTAAGGTGTTTTCAGGGCCTTTCTGAATTCCTGTGTGGGCATCTGTGTGCCATTAGCTCAGCATGTCCCCAGATTTTATGGTGAAGTCTGGGATAATCATCAGAAGAGGACCCCAACATCATTAGTTGTGTTCCTGTGTGAGAGAACCTGTGCCATTTTTAGGGACCCCTGTTCTTGTTCCTCCTAAGTGTGTATTGTTGTTGTTTATATGTTTGTTTATTTTAGACCAGGAATTATTCCCAGGGGTATTTATGTACTGACCCACATTCTCAACCTATTTATATATTTTTATGTAGAAACAGGGTCTCACTGAGTTTCTTAGAACCTCACTAAGTTGCAGAAGCTGGTGTTGAACTCACCATCCTCATGCCTTCTGAGCTTTCTAAATGTAGACTAAGAAGTATCTCAAATACAGAATGGCTATCTGCTAGTTTAGCTATTTATAGATCTGAGATTAAATCCCAAATTTCCAGCTCTCTTCACATTCTCAAAGCCAGGGTTCCCTGCTTACCTTGATTGACAAAAAATAAAATAAAATAGATAGTAAAATGACAAGGCAGCAGTATAATGGACACCTTATTTAACCACACCTGGAGGATAATGGATAGATATGTTAATGTGCACCATTAAGGCCTATTCAAATTAAAAATCACTTGAGACTCACTTGTGGGAATACCTTCAACCAAATTCTTTTTCCTTGGGGTGAACCCAGTTGGAAGTCACTGGAAGAAGAATGGGATACAGAAAGGAGGATCATGAACCCAGTTGGTAGTAAGAATGCCTTTTTCAATTCTCTTTTAAAATAGATTTTTCCCCATGCTCTGCCAAAAACCAGATATGAAATTTGAAGCTGACACCAAAAAAATGGGTTCTTCTGCTTTCATGCCCTCTACCACATTGTGGTTGTTCTATTTCTTCTTGCTAAAATAAATCCTATTCTTTTACTGTTACCTTCCCTGTGTGTCCATAGATTTGATTCTTCAAAACTTGTGAGACAAGGTCCCAGAGAAAATTGGTTAAATGGGAAATTTAGTTTCATCTCAAAACTTCAGTTTCAACATAATTATTTTTTTCCCATGTTTTATTTTAAAGGGATGCCTTATTTGTAATTTTTTTCTCCAAGAACTGGAGGGAAGTTTTAAAAGATTTTGCTTTATCTTTGTGAGTCTTTCACATAAGAAAAAAGCAGGGAAAAATTAGATTACATTAAAAATAATGACTTTTTTCTAAATAAAATACTATAGTCCATGTGTCCCAGTTGCCAGGGGTCAAAATTGTGACATATGCAGTCAAGGAGAGAAATAACATGTGTCCACATGCTTCTGCCCTTTCAATGCTTTATTCACTCAAATTGTACTCTATAGGTTCTTACTCAAGAAACCAACAATCCTGCATGCTAGGTACTGCAATAGACATAATCCATTCACAGCAAAAAAATAGTTTGATTAATTTACTGCTAACAATCCTAGATTAATTATAAACACTGAAAAACTCAACTTAATCATGACAGGCTATTTACAGACATTCCCTCTGTGTGCTAAGTTTATATGTCAGATCAAAAGTCTTAAGCCTTAGGCTTTTAGTCCAGCTGATGCACACTCACTCAGACCATGGTGACCAGGTCCAGAACCAAGGCAGGCTTTTCCTGGCTTGCAGTGACAACAAGTTGAGGAGAGGACCTATGGAGAAGTTGTGGCTTTCACCAAAGTCCAGATGAAGTGATAGAGTTTGAGATAAGAAAATCATGCAGAGGATCAGAAGAACAATGACAAGTGATAGGATGTCAGGTCCTCATCAGGCTTTTCAGCTTGAGTGCATCCTTGTTTCAGCTGGCTAAATCCCTGCTCATTAGCTCTATTATTTATACTAAATTTGGGGGATTTTAACCTCTCTTTCAATTCTTATTAGCAATTCTTATTAGCTATCATGGGATTTCTCCATGATATCATTTACCCTGGGGTCAGAAATTTCTGGTCTATGGTCTCCACCCTGATCTTCTTCTCTTTTCCTCTTATCAGGCAAGTATATCCTGCCAGATATTTCACTCTGTTTATCAGGTTGAGGGGAATTAACATTTTTTAGGCCATACTGGAGGGCTTTGTGGGTGTGCCTGGTAAGACTGCAGTTTTCAAATTGGAGTTTTTAAAATGGAGTTGTTTAAGCTCAGAGCTAAGGCCATCCTCACAGTCCCAATTAAAGACTTTTAAAAAATGTAATGGGACCTTAATTGATGTTTTTCCTTCCATATTTGTAAGACCACTTTATTAAAATGACCTGTAGAAGCATTCCAAACATTTCTAGCAAACATTTTTGTCCTAGTGTGGAGGAAAATAAAGATGGGTCTGGACTTGATTTAAATTACAAGGAAGTTTAATCACAAGGGCTAGAGTACATAGTGAATCTGAACATCAAAAGCCATGTGAGTAACTTGGTACCTTTTTAAATAAAAAAAAATAGTTGTCACTGGACTTTTATTTTACTTATTGATATGTGGATCTGAGGATTGAATGCTGTGCCTCACACATGCTAGGCAAGCCCTCTGCCACTGAGCCAAAACCCCAGCTCTAACTTGGTACATTTTTAGTAACCTGTTTTACATAGATGTTAACCAGTAGCCTTAATACTTTTCCAAATATGTTTGGATTGAATTAATAACCCAGAAATCAGTGAAGCAAAGAATCTAATTTTATCTTCAACTGTGGTTTCAGATATCACAGTGTCTGAGTTATGATTTCCCTTTGAAGAACTTAACTGTGTGTTGTGTTCTCATTCCAACATCCCATATTTGCCCAGTCTTTAGTTTTAAAACAATCTGAAATAAGGTGTCCACAGATACCAATGTCTCTTAGCCTATTTAGAAGTCTTGTCTTCTAGAGATCAGTTTGAACTATAAGTGTGTACCATCTAAGGGTCGTAGTTGGATGATGTGAAGCTGGAAGGAATCTTCTGATGTTCCTTTCATTTAAAGGAAGTTTGTTTTGGGGGTGTATACCAGGAATTAAACTCAGAGGCACTCCACCACTTAGCCTCATCCACAGCCCTATTACATTTTCTTTGGAAAGAGTTGCTTAGTGCCTTACCATTGCTGAGGCTGCTTTGAATCTCCATCCTCTGCCTCAAACTCCCAAGCCCCTGGGATTACAGGCATTTCCCACCATTCCTGGCTGGCATTTCATATTGCTTTTTTTTTTTTTTTGTATAAGATACTGTGAATAAAGCTACAATGAAAATGGAATTGCAGTTATTTCTTTGAGAAAAGTTTTCCAATTCATTTAGATGTATGCCCAGAAATATTATTACTGGATTGTATGGCCTTTTTTCCTAGATTTATTATTATTATTTGTATTTATTGAATCACTCTAGATTAACCCATGGGCATTTTATCACTGTGCTATACACCAACCTGTTCCCCTTTTTTGAGACAGCATCTCACTCATTTGGTTAAGGCCTTGCAAAATTGCTGAGACTGGTTTTGAACTTGAGATTCTCCTTTCTTATCCTCCTGAGCCACTGGGAGCATAGGCATGTGCAGCCTTGTTCTGCTACCCAAAATTATTATTAGTGGATTATGTATCATTTTTTTCTTGAGCATTTGAAGAACCTTAACACTTTTTTCATAAAGTATATTTATTAATTTTATATTTTCATCAATATTTTTATATGTATATGTACACTGGCATAATTGTAACTGACTTTTCTCTATCTTTGTAAGCAATGTTTGGAATAGTCAGTCTATTGGAGGGTCTTCCATATCATATAATATGGTTCTCAGACCCTGTGGTAATTGAGGGTATTTCCCTGCTATGATACTATCATCTTCCCTGTGAGAAGGCTTATCTATCTTTTGTGTTTTGAGTACTCCACCAACTCAGAAGAGAAGCATCTGTGGTCACAAGCTGAAGAACACTAGAAGCTATGAGATTTGAGAAAATGCAAGGAATAATTTTCTCTTAAACTTTTATAGGATGTATGGCTATTTCATCAATTTGATAAAAATTTATATACTCACCGTCACTCACACTGTGAAAGTCTTGTATTTAAATCATTCATACTTGTAAGAAATAATTTCTGGTTATTTCATTTCAATAAGTGACTTAATTCTTTTTTTAGCCATATTAAAAATCAGAAATTACTGCAAATTAAATATATGTATTCAAATTTCCATCATGATAATGTGATCAGCATTAAGTAGGAATTAAGAGAACATTGAACAAAGTTGCTACAAAACATGATTGAAACTTCCATGAGTTTCAAGAGTGTCAGAAACAGGTTGATGAAGCAGTTTAAATTTCTGAATAGTATGTAAGTGTATTTGTGATTCATTTTTCAGTACCAGTTTCCAGGGCTGGGGATATAGCTCAGTTGGTAGAGTGCTTGCCTTGCATTCACAATTCCTGGGTTCAATCCCTAGCACCAAAAAGAGAGAGAGAGAGAGAGAGAGAGAGAGAGAGAGAGAGAGAGAGAGAGAGAGAGAGAGAGAGAAATACCACTTTCTTTGTGATGTGTGTTCTTTTTGTGTTCTTTGATAAACTATTATCTTCATGTTAGATACTCACATGTTCTCTTTGCTTTTAGTTACTTCTGATAACTTCTGTCTTAACTGTTATTTTCTTATGAGCCTAATAGGGATAAATTTTATTATTTGGAACTAAAAAAACTGATTTTCACAAAAGGAGGTTTTCTACTGTTATATATATATATTCTGATCATTCTTGTTTTATATTTTGGAGATTGGCTGTTACATTTTCAGCTTTTTAACCTACTCAATTTAAACTTGGTCAATTTGTTGGCTAGTTTCCTATCATCTGTTTCATCAAGTGAATGTAATTTGATCAATTTTATGGTCCCATTCTCTACTTTTCTACCTCATTGATATTGGTTTCTTCAAAGTTTCCCATCAAAATCTCTGATTGGTATTGGGGATAACTAGAAACTAAACTCAGTGCTACTGGAGTACTGAGCCTCAGACCCAGACCTATTTCTTTATTTGATTCAGTGTGAGGGCCTCACAGATTTGCTTAGTGTTTTGTTGCTGAGGATAGCTTTGAAGTTGAAGTCCTCCATCCTCAGTCTCCAGAGCTACTGGGATTATAGGCTTAAGCCACCTTACCCAGCTAGATCTTGCATGTTTTAATTTGATGTCATTTTAAACTTGCAAATACAACTATATTGCACTTACAGAAATATATTTCCATTCATTATATAACTATTATTGTGGTAGTAATTTTTTTTTGGGGGGGGTAATGTTTCTCTATAATTTTTCTGTTGTACTTACTAAATTAAATATATGATATATCATGTTAGTGTCATGTTATTGACACTAACATGATATATCATTTAATATTTTTGTAGCTATGTTGTAACTAAAAATAAATAAGCTCATATTTCTTCAATCTTATATGACCCAATGTAGCTAGTTTCAGAAACACTTTTTAGTGTTTGTACTCAAATTTGTCATTTTATGATGAGTAGACCAATGACAAAATTTAGATTCATTCAAAATAGAAACATTTAATTGTATTTATTCAGGTTATCATCACATCTGATAAACCTATAAAGAACATAGTAGTGTGACTACTTCATAGGTTCTTGTGAGTTGATTTAGTAATTAGTATATTACCACAATATGTCCATTAGAAACAGCTCATAATTTATTCAGTGTACATTCATTAAAATATGATCTTTTGAGAGAACTTTATCTTGAAAGCATGATGATATACATGAATATTTAGCCCAGCAGAACTAATGAACAGGAAATAAAAATCTAACTATTTATAATTGCTGGTCCAGAAATGTAGCTCAAGAAAATAGACAAGGAAAGGTACAAACAAAACTATAAAAGGCAATATATATACACATTTTCTACTTTCTTAATGGATATTGAAAGCAACATATAAAACTGGATATTTAGAACATATGTCTCAGGTCCCTCGAAAATTAAAACAAATAAACAAACAAACAAACAAAAAACAACTCACACTATGTGGGAAGCATTCTAAGTATTCTTCTTTATATTATTTGACACATATTTTGGGGTTTCTAAAGAAAAACATGTAAAAAATAGAGAGTGCCTTCAGACTTTAGTGTTTAACATTTTTATTCATCACACACACACACACAAACACACACACACACACACACACATATCTGGCTTTGTACAAAAATCCTGGTTAAATTCTACTAATTTACACTTTTTTTCAGAGTGAAACCAAAGGCTTCAGGATGTGTATCTTATAGTCTAGCATGTACTTAGTGCCACATTAGTCATTCACCAGTGGAAATCAGCCCTCATATGGACTGAGGAAAAACTATCATGCAATTTCAGTTAATCCAGCTTTTCTCTTATTGAA
The DNA here is from genome assembly GCF_021218885.2 of Marmota monax. NCBI lineage: Eukaryota > Metazoa > Chordata > Mammalia > Rodentia > Sciuridae > Marmota > Marmota monax. The sequence continues at coordinate 13,871 of NW_026692284.1, read as the reverse complement.
TGTGTAGGAGCAATGCTGTGTTGTGAATTCTGTAAGCCCACCAACTTAACCAAGGCACTGATTAATTAATTAATTAATTAATTGGTTAATTTTTAATTTTACTCTGGAATTGACTTAAGTAAATGTGTGGCTCCTTATTTTATTCTTCTTATTTTTGTTCTTCTTTGTACTGGGGATCAAATCTAGTAGTGCTCTATAATTGAGCAAAATCCTGTTTGCCTAAGTTTTAAAAATTAGTTTTGTACTTTCATTAGTATCAGGAATTAAACCCAGAGAAACTTAACCACTGAGTCACTTCAAAATTTTTTTGTTGTTGTTAAATTTCTGAGGTTGCCTTTACCCTTGAGAATTACCTGCTTTTGCCTTCTGAGCTACTGGTATTATAGAAATTCACCATCATAACAATGAGTCTTGTACTTATTGGTTGGCCTCACCATCACAACTTACTAAAATTATAGATGTACACCATCATGCCTGGTTCTTGCTGAGCAAGTGTGAGGTATTGGGGTCAATTCTCAGAATCACATATACATAAATAAATAAAAAAAATAAAATCCATCCACAGAGTATGTATATGTATGTATGTGTGTGTGTGTGTATATATATCCCCACATATCTGTAGCAAGACATATACTTCAAATTTGTTTTTTTATTTTATTACTAAATTAATATTTGTTAATAACTTTTGTTATTAAACCCATACTATTATAATAATTAGGCTTCATGAATCTGGATAATGAACTAAAATAACGTATATGTCCTGGTATTAGGGGATTACAATTCTTCAGTTATTTACAATATATATCATGTACCTTTGATTTGCAACTTTAAGTTATCTCCTTCAAGTAGAAATTAAAATTGAGGCTAAACAATGTGTAGTCCAGATTTTTTTCACCTAAGTACTAAGGGCTGATTCTGTAATTTAAAGAAGTTTTAGATAATTAATTCATTTTTATTAAATTTCAGGTATTCGTTATTTTAGGGGTTTTGGTGATTGACCCCATTGGCACTTTACCAATGAGTCACAGCCTGAGCATTTTCAATTTTAAGACATGGTCTCTCTATGTTGCATAGGACCTCCCTAAGTTGCTAAAGTTGGACTCCAACTTGCAATCCTCCTGACTCAACCTTCAACATTTCTGTGATTACAGTAGTGTTCCACTGCTCCCCTATAGTTATTAGATTTCAAGAGAGCACAATTGGAAATTGAATGACCTTGCTTAGCTGGCTTTATATTTGTAATCCTCTGGCCTCAGCTTCCCAAATTGCCAGTTTTACAGATGTATGATAAATTGTGTATTACTCATATATGTGTAAATAACGTCAGGGAACTTTATGCTCAGGATTTTATTTCTCAGGTTTCATTTTGTCTCTTAGTAAATGCCTTGTGACTCCTTTTTCATAAATCTGACTTTCCCTGTGCATAGTCTCTTCTGTCTGAAAACATGGCCATGAGACATAAATAATTTTTGTTTGTTTTAAAACAGACCTGTGCCTTGCTATGTTAGAATAAGACTCAGGACATATGCATGAGCATAGATAAGAAGATTGCTGACACTGAACTAGAGCAAATGCAGGAGTGAGGAGGCTGAGGAGCCCAGAGAACTGAGGAGTGTGTGAGACTGAGAACACTAATCAGCAGGGAGATCAAGTTTATATTCTATATAAAATAAATAGGCAATACAAGAAAGCATATGTATGAAGTATTAGAATATAGTAGTTAATCATGTAAAATACTTATTCACTCATTAAACAGCAACAACAATCAATAGATTATTAGCAGAATGTTCATTAGAACATAATAAATGTTCATTTTAGCAATAAGAAATATATATAATACAAATTTAGAAATTGGCATTAGATATCCTTTCAAAAAGAGATAAATAGACAGATATGGCAAGACATGCCTGTAATCCCAGGACTGAGGGCTGAAGCAGGAGGATTATAAATTGGAGGCGAGCCTAATACACTTATATATACTCTCTGCCACTGTAAAAAATAATCAAAAGGTCTAGGGATGTAGTTCAGTGGTAAATGACCCCAAAGTGCCATCTGTGTCTAAAAATGCAAAACAGAGAGAGTGAAAGAAGGATAGAAATTGAGGGGCAGAGAGAGAGAGAGATCCAAAGAGAGACAGAAAGAAAGGGAAAGAGAAAAGAAATAAGAGAGAGAGAGAGGCAACCAAGATTAAAAATGTACGTTTGTACATGGGTTGTGTAGAGAAATAGAGAGAGAGAGCCAAGATTAAAAGCATACATTTGTACATGGGTTGTGGAAAAACAGTGAAACACCTGCCATGCTTGTGCAAGACTTGGGTTTGATCTCCATCAGTGCATGCACACACACACTCACAAAAAAATGAATATTTATTAACATAAGAATATTAAAAACTAGACAACTTACAATAGGGGTTGATGTATAGACGTAGTTTTCTTATATACTTATTACAAATTATAAAGTAAAAATGAAAATTAAAAAAGCCACAGTATATTCATATAAATGTAAGTGGATCTCATATTGAAAACTCAGTGTTTTTTTGAACAGTAATCCGTTACATTTTTATTTTTCTATTTTACTGGCTGGAATTTTGACTGCTTTATGCATTCCATAAATTATTTATCTTTTAATTCCTGCAAAGCACATGTGAACATAAAATTAACTTTATAAATATTTTCAGGATGTAATTCTTTATCATTTTGTATATTCACATATAAACCATTCCCAAAATTTAGTTTCAGGAACTATTTTAGATGAAAAGAAATTAGTGCCCACTAGCAGTTTTTTCTTTTTCTTTTTCACAAAGCTCTTGGCAATGACTAATATGTGTTTTTGCTTCTTGAATTTACTTGCTCAGGAAATTGCATATAATATTAATTGTTAAACACATTACAGTTTTTCTGCTTACTTTCAATTAGCTTAAGGTTTCCATGTACACATTCATTGTAACATTTAGTGCTCTCATGAAATATACTTTCTCAATATGGCTGGGATAATAGCTCAGAGGTATAGAGTGCTTTCTTAGCCAGTGTGAGGCCCAGAGTTCAATTCCTAGTAAAGGAAAGATAATATTGCTGAGTAATATTCTACTGTAAGGATTTACATGTTTCCATTTATCTATTTACCTTGCATTGATTTTACATTTTGGTTCTTATGAATACTCCAGCAATAAATATCCCTATATGAATGACAGTCTCAACATATCTCTAATTACTTTTGGTATATTTCAGAGTTAAATTCTTGTTCATCTAGTAATTCTTTATTTTACCAAATATCACCAAGGTAATTTTACTTTTGTATCAAAGAGAAATGAGACTTTCAATTTCCTGCATAATGACCTATTTTTCTTTTCCATATTGATCCATTTTAGGGTATTTTTTTGCAAATGTTAATATTTTTTGTTTACATAATGTAAAGTAGTTGCATTTGGATAGGCAAAAGGAACAAAAAAATACTGCCAAAAATAAACACATAGTGGTTTATTCAACAGTCTCACAAAAACAAATTAGAACTGTGACAGAAATTTGTACATGTCAGGTGCTATGAAGTCATCTAGATTTTAGGACTTATCATTGACTTAACAGCTTGAAAAATTTGAGGATCTCTGGGATGTATAACATCTTTCAATGGTTGAGTCTTTTATTGTGGGGTAATTATGAAGGGTGCATTTTGGCACTGGAGTGTGAGAACCTAAAAATTATATATATATAGGCTGTGCGCTCAATCAGCTTCTTAATAAGGAGGATTTACTGTCCTCTAGCCAAGGTGAAAAACTGAAACAAATAGTTCTTTTAAAACAAAAAGGAAAACTTCATAATTATGTCTTCACTTTCGTGTTGAGGTTATTTTTTGTACAGAAGTTTTTTCAAGTCCAATTTATTATTTCTTATTTTTACTTTGGAAGCATAACTAACACTTCACAGTTAAATCTGACTTAGAAATATGTAATTGTTTTCTTCTTAAGTTTTATAGTTTTAACTCATATTTTAGTGTAATATACATTTCATGTTGAGTATTGTACATAATCTCATCTAAACTCCAATAACATAACTTGAAACATAAATATGCATTTATATCAATCTTGCTTAAGGCAGAGAGTACTTATTCTCAATATACTATGTAAAAATAGATAATTTTTACTTAATTTTATGAGACTTAAACAAGAACAACTAGTGAGAAAAATTGAAGCACAATATTTCAAAAAAAAAATCAACTTTTTTTTTGTACCTGGGGTTGAACCCAGGGGCACTGCACCACTGATCCACATTCCTATACCTTTTTATTTAGAGACAGAATTTCTCAAAGTTGTTTAGAGCCTCACTAAGTTCCTGATTCTATCTTTGAACTTATTGTTTTTTCTATCTCAGCCTCTTGAGTCACTGGAATTTTAGGTTTGTGCCACCATTCTTGGTTAGTTTAAGTATTTCACAAAGATGCAATATTGTTCACCTGTATTACTGGAAATTATTCTCACTTATTAGTGTTAGTAATCAAAAAAAAAAAAAAAACTTTAGGATAAATGTGGCCTCTTTTGTTGATAGCTGAAACTGAATTTTCATGTCTATATCACGGTGCACTCGTGTGACAGGGTGGCTTCACTTACATCAGGTGTGTTGTAGAATTGATTTTTATTTAAATTATTTGTTCTTTCCCATTAATTTGTATTCATATTTTTTAACTAAAACTAATATTTGGACTTCTTTCCAATAAATATTTAGAATAATTCTTGCAATTAAATTTAAGATGTTATCCTATCAATGCATATATATCATAATCATGGAATTTACTTCCCATTTATGTCATTTAAAAATCATTTTGTATTGACACAAGTTCCATGTAGCTTTATCTTCTTAATTAGAAAGACCCAGATAATAATCTTATCAGAGAGTTCTAGTGCATTCTTTGGTATCTTATTTAAAAGCACTGGGTTCTTCTACACTCTCTTTTATGGGTTTTCACATTTTCATTCTTAGCACTTTAGGGAAACAGATGAAGTATTCTTTCTAGAATTTCTAAAGAATATTTTATCACAATTCCTGTGAAATGCATGGTAGTATTTTCATGAAAATGTATTGTTGATTATTGATTTTCTAAATTGAGACATCAGCCATTACTGAAAATTATTCCAAGTCCTTTCTAGAAGCTTCAGAAGAACACTCTTGAGTATATTATTTCCTTCAGTGTTCTGAAGAACACTCTTGAGTATATTATTTCCATCAGTGATGCAAATAATATGGACACAGATCCTGTTTTTCTGGTATGTCTCTATCCAAAATCTCAAAGAGTAAGAAAATTTGCATGTGGTATGTGGTCTAGTGGAAATTTTGGGGATTTAGAGTCATGCATAGTTGATTATGAATTCTACCTAGTCTGCTCAATAGCTGTGGATATTTGAACATATTTCTTTTCTTCAAATCATTATATAAGCTTCATTTATAAAATTGGGTAGTATGATATACAGGGCATGATATAAGCAATTATTTCTTCTTTTCTGTACTTATAAACTAGGTATTGTGTTTTTTATCTTGACCTGTTAAAATGCAGAATCAGTTTCCAAGTCCAAGATCTAATATTTCTTTTCTTTCTTTCTTTCTTTCTTTCTTTCTTTCTTTCTTTCTTTCTTTCTTTCTTTCTTTCCTTCCTTCCTTCCTTCCTTCCTTCGTTCCTTCGTTCCTTCCTTCCTTCCTTCCTTCCATTTTTTTTGGTGGGGGTTTGGTGTACTAGGGATTGACCTCAGCAGCACTTGACTACCGAGCCACATCCCCAGCCCTATTTTGTATTTTATTATAGACAGGTTCTTACTGAGTTTCTTAGTTCCTTGACATTGCTGAGGCTCAGTTTAAACTTTGTTTAACAATCTTCCTGCCTCAGTCTCCTAAGCCACTTGGATTAGGGTGATGCACCACTGTGCCTGGCATTTTTTTTAAAAATTTATTGTGGCTCATAGAACCAGTAAAGATGAAAGTGAATAGTGTGGTACCTACACTCAAAAGGTCCTTTATTTCTTTTGATTTTGCTTTTAAAATCCTGCTGTGTACAAAATAGCAAGCCCACATTAGAGGAGGAATTATCAAAGCAGAGAATTAAGATGCTTCTGGTGAGGATGATAGCTAACCCTCTGAAGTTAAGCAGTCATCAGCTAACTCTTTCTACCAGGAAAAAACAGATAAGACCAGCATGAATTAATAAACAGACCAATCATGATCTAATATGAGTGACTCATCCATCAATTTTAATTGGAAACCAGGATTCTGTCACATACTTTGAGAAAATCCTGTGGAAAACAGCAGTTGCCTTGTTGGTACTGTTTTCCTTTTTCCCCAAGGTAAGTCTGGACCATTATTGAAGTGATATTAGCTTATGCAGACATGTATACATCATATTGATGCTAAAACTCTCACAGTACCTCATACCAAGTGAGGAAACAATATCACAGACTTGGCATTAGATCAAAGGCTAAGTTTCAAAATAAGATGTTTGTCTTTAATATATTTAAGCTTTAGAGTCAAGGCTGTGAAAATATATACCAAAATGAGACATACAACACTTGAAACTCTCTCTTTTCTGCTGTCTGTCATCTGAAATGATAATAAGTCTGTATTCAGCATCAAATAGAAAAAAAAATATTATCTTTTGGACCCTGTCTTGTTTGGTCTTCCTTCTCTTTCTGAGGGCAGTGCCACTCCTGCTGTTTGGTTTTGAGAAAAAGAATTTATTAAAAAGTCTATTCTCATACCTCTTGTATGGAATGAAGGGGTCCAGGCTCTTTGACTCCCCAAGGTCAGAGGTGCCATATTCTCAAAATGGAATGTGACCACTATGAACTAAGATGTACTAAAGCCTTAAAATAGTGGGAATTGTAAGGATGCAGTTCTAAATACATATATTTTTTATTAGTAATTTTATATTTTCACATAATAATAGTGCTCTTTATATATTCAGTTTTGTGATTAAAATAAATTTCAACTATGTCTTTTTATTGTATATGCTAAAATAGTATACTACACCTGTGCCTAACATATTATTTGTATTGGACATTAGAGGAGTGCTTCCCAGTTTAGAGCTCTAGCTGGCTTTTTAGTAAATGCACCCAAGAACCTGCCTATTTTGACTCCTTCTGGCCTCATTCATTCCTGGAGTTGATGCCATCTACTGTTATTTGGAGAGTAGACTCAGTGGATTCAGACTAGGATGGCAGCAGTTTTCAATCAGGTGCTCTTGGGTGATAATTGTTCAATCCAACATGATAAGTACAAGATGTATGGCTTACACTATCTGATCAAGTTTTAATTTCTGGAGCTTTCCATTCTTTCAGATTCATTTCTAGGCTTCCTTTTCAATGCTCAGGAAACCCAGATTCTGCTTCCACTCAGATGATAAAATATGTATAGGGAGAATGCAAGGCATTCTGAAAGCCAGGCAATAGTTACTGCAAAGTATTGAGACCGTATCTGTATATTGGAAAGGGAGACCATTTGAAAAATGTTTCATACAGCAATTGTCATGACTGAAAGTGTTTTGGGTAGATGTGAACTACAGTTTTCAGTACTTGCAAAAATGACTCATCTTATAGAGAAGTTTGTTCCCAGTATTCTCTGGCCAATTCAGTGGGAAATACCTCAGTAGCTGAAATTCTGGACCTTCTGTCCTATCCAATTATGGTAACTTCAGGCATAATGTGAAGTATATATGGACATCTTTGTTCTGAAAGTATGGCACCTCCTCAGATTTTGTGGTATTGAATGGCATGATCATCAACAAATAATCTGAAATACAGAGGTATTTTTTTCTCTGCATAAAAGTGTTGCTGGTATATAGGTGACTGAGTTGCTTTTTTTTTTTTTCTTGAGCTTTCTATCTGTCTGAGAAGCAGACCTGAAATTCAGAATGCTGGACTTATTCTTTAGGTTTATTTTTTAGGGTCTCACAATATAATCATCTATTTTTATATTTCTGTTTACATTCCCAATGCCAACTTTATTACTCCACAACATAATAAACTGTTCCTAATATTTCTAATAGAAAAATTATTTTGCAACTATTTTTTTCTAACACTAGATGGCATGGTTTTCATAACATTCATTTTATTTTTTAGTTATAGGTGGACACAATATCTTTATTTTATTTTTATATGGTGCCAAGGATAAAACCCAGTGTCTCACATATGGTAGGCAAGCACTCTACCTCTGAGCTACAACTCAAGTTCTAGGTGGCACTGTTTATGAGACTTTTCTCCTCCTTTTTATGAGAATTTAATATGAGAGAGAGGAAAAAAAAAGAAGAATCACTTGATACTTTGTAATAAAATGCTTGTTCTTGACCTCTCTTTTTCTTCCATAGACAGAGATACCTTACTGGAATGTATTTAAGTGGGGATTTCCCATTGTAGACTTGGCAGGATGATATATCTTATGTCATTCTCATACTTTCTCCTGTGTCAGTTTTTTTTTTTTTTCTGAGATATCCACAGCTGTCATGTCTATATACTTTTGGAGTGTATACCCCATTTGAGTCTCTGTGTCCTCTCCTACCAAGAGGAAGCAGTCTGAAATATAGTGTGGAGATTATCTGGGGAGTAGTTGGATGCCCTGCACCTGAAATAAATCTCTTGAGACACCATTCACTTAAGTCTTTTTTTTTTTTTTTTCTTTGACTATGGGCAATACTGCTACATGATAATGGACATGCAGTCATTTCTTTGACTTACTCATTTTAATTCTTTGAATTTGTACCCAGAATTAATTTAACCATGTTATATTTTATATCTGTTTTAAATAGTTCAAAAATTTACATTATTTTCATAAATAAATTTTTTTAAACTTACATTTTCATCAACAATGTGCAAGGGTTTTCTTTTTCACATATTCATAGTGTCTTGACTCCTTTTGGTATTAGATTATTGACAAAACTATTCTCTCTCTTTTTTGGGGGTAGGCACTGGGGATTGAACTCAGGGGCACTCAAACACTGAGCCACATCCACAGCCCTATATTGTATTTTATTTAGAGGCAGGGTCTCACTGAGTTGCTTAGTGCCTTACTTTTTCTTAGGCAGTGCATTGAACTCAAGGTCCTCCTGCCTCAACTTTCCAAGCTTCTGGGATTACAGGAATGTGCAACTGTGCCTGGTGACAAATGTTACTCTAACACCTGTGCTCAGTATACAAGTGTCCACTATTTGACTTGTGCATCAAATAAATCAGGGAAGATTTTGGAGTCCTGTCTGTCAAGTATCCACAGACAGAGTGTGTGGAAACCTTTTCTGGGAATTAACAAATATATGTGCTTTCTAATCCCTTCTTTGAACTACTTCTTGGGATTTTAGCAGCTCATGAGATACTTGCAAATCAATGGAAAACCAATAGTTTATATTCTAGGGGAGATTTGCATATGATCAGTAAGCTTTATTCCCAGAACTTGAGCATTTGGAATGGTTTTCTATTTGGGTTCCTCTACCTAAGCCTCCTACATTTCTTTTTCAGAGTGTTTTGTTATATGTGAGGTAATTAGTTTCTTCCATTGAATGGAAGATGTTAAGAGATTGCATCAGAAAGTGAAGAAAAAATTTTTCTGCTGGGAAAAATTGGCCGTCATTAAATTTTTAGAGGGACAAACTGGAGACTGGAACTCTTTGTATGCTGAACACCCATAAATGCATAAACCAAATTATTTGTGATTTTAATTCTCTGTCCTGATCCCAGTTTTTAAGCCAATGGATGCCCTTTCATGAACATAGATAACTGTCATTTTTTCCTGTGTTCTTAATAGTATGAATGTGAAGATCCTTCTTTAGCACAAGCAAAATTAATATCTAAAGCACAGAACACTATTTAGAGGTAGGGTGTTATACACATTGTACCATGGTAGGGTGTTATATATATGATCTCAATATTCCTCTTCTCAGGGTGACACTGGCTGTTTTTAATTCTGTTCCAATTACATAGCACATTGCCTAAGGCTGGACTTTGAGACCCAAGTATACCCTAGCAATTTAAAATCATCAAGTGGCAAATATTTTGCCAGTTGTACAGTTTATATAAATCTCTCAACTCAATTTTTATTTGCCTAAGAGGAACTTGAAACATAATATTTCCTATTAATGTATTCATGGATGGAGAGAAAGTCAGGAGCTACTATTCATTTATATTCCCAACATTGCCCTCATTTAAGATATATCTTTTATCATTGGGCTGGAAATTTAACCCGGTGCTTTGCAGATTGTATACACAAATTTTGACCCCAAGTCTTTCTATAGGTTTGGCCATATTAACCATTCAGTGGTTGTTCTTGAGGTGTTTATATTTATGTTCACCTTTCAATTTTTATTTTGTAAATATAATTTTACATACATATACATTCATCTATGGATTTTGTTTTGATTATTATCCTTCATTTTTATTATAGTAAAATAAGTTCTTCTTTTAATTCAGAATTTGGGGGCTGAATTCATGTATAACATATAACATTCCAGATAAATTTTAGAATTTTTGCTCTGGTCACTTCTTTCATTAAAAGTAAAATATGCTAACATTTTAATGAGGTGATATTGTAGATTTAAAGAAATTTTACAACTGGGAAATGATGAGTTTTATCATGATGTGTATGTATGGTGTGTTTGTTCAAGTCTTTTATATTTTTGTATATATTTATTTTCTTGATATATACTTATTTTTAAACATGCATGAATGCAAAATATCACATGTATGTGACATCTTCATAAAATTATGTGATGACTCACATATTTGTTAAACTGGATATACTATGATGAAAATGGGTTCTGGAAATCATTTTTTAACTGAATTCCCTTTGTCTTTCTAACCCTATTCTATTTATATCTTTATCAATGTACATTGCCTTTACTCCATGTCCTGGATTTCATCTGTTTGGACCAATACTGCCAAATCCTTATATGTTATCATGGTTCAGATATGCAGTAATTTTAATAAACATAGGCTTTTGCTGGAGAATGAACATGTATTTTCAATAGCCATTTCTTGAAAGAAATAACAAATTTTACTCTCTCTTTAGTTCCTGAGAATTTATTTGCTCCATGTATTTACTGATACTATTTGATTTTTGTCTCACAGATATGATTTTATTTGCCATTTTGAAATTTATAAAACTATTGAACTATGTTATAATTATGGTACACTTAAGTTTCCTTTTGAAAGGTGGCTATTGAAGTCTCTTCCCTTCCTGGTATTGGGGATTAAATTCATAGGCACCTAACCATTGAACAATATCCTAGACTTTTTTTATTATTTTCTTTTGACACATGGTGTCACTTAATTGCTTAGGGACTCAATACGGTGCTGAGACTCGGTTTGAACACACAATTCTCTTTCTTAAGTATCCCAAACCGCTGGGAGTACAGAAATCTTTTACCATTCATAGCTCTTACCTTCTCTTTTTTGGAGTCTGTTTTTGACATTTTTAAATTTTTTATTTACTTTTTTGGTACTCAGTTTTAAAATCAGGGATTCTTAACTACTGTGCAACATCCCCTGATCTTTTTTACTTTTTCAAGTTTGAGACAGGGTCTGTATATTGCTTATGGACCTGGATGAGTTGCTAAGTCTAGCTTTCAACTTGGGATCCTCTTGCCCTAGCTTCTATTACACCTTTATTATATATGAGGCATACATTTTGTCATATATGAGACAATTAGTTTTTTTTTCCAATTTGTTACTTCAATTTGTACCTTTTAATGGTATCATATTATAAATATAAGTTACATTTAAATATTTTTTTCTGTTTTGTTATAAAGCTACCATTTAACTTTGAAGACAAACAGCCATATTCTGCCTTTTATATTATTATTATTACTATTTTATTATTTTTGATGATTACAGAAAGATGTGCCATACTACTCAGACACATTCACAGTCATTTTTATAGTTCATTTTTTGTAAACATCTCAGAAAGATACTTAAGCTGATCTTAATTTTGTAATATTTCTTTCTTTTTCTTCCAAGTAGCTGGTATTACAGTCACCAACCATTATGTACACTGTATAAATCTCTTTCTTGTATACACTTTGCATATTTTATATTTTTCTTTTATATTAAAGTATTTTTTTTTACCAGTGAATGATTTATTAAGTCATCATGGAAATGATACAATAGCATTTTTGTTATTCAAATACTCCATTGTTTCAGAAGTTTTCTTTGGAATGGTTGTCAGTTTTTATTCTTTATGGTAGTTCAGTTTTTGTGTTTTATCATTTTCTAAAGGGCCAGAGTCTTTTTACGTATTCTGTCTTTAGTTCCACAGGGCTAATAATTCACCTCATTATGAGATCTATATTGATTTCTGTAATGTTATATTCTATAGTCATATGTGGTACAATGTTTTCATTAATGATAAACTTTATTACTTTAACATCTAAATTATAACTTAGGTTTGTAGTGGTCTATACCATTTAGAATTATGTAAGTATTCTGCATCATTAGCAAAATAACAGAATCATCTTCAGGTGCATTTTCCATAATGTATCCACATCATTAAATGAGGCATCATTAGACATACTATACATTTTACAAGTATATAATATATAAATAACATAAAAATTTTACTTGTGGAATTTACCAGAACTCTTTTAATTTCAGTTTTGTTATCAATGCAACATTTGTAATTACTGAAACTTTCTATGCTATATTCACTGTTAATATGTTTAAGTATTACTCCTTTGTTAGTATTTTCCCTCTACGCTCTACCTATAAAAATTGCCTTTCTCAAAATATTGAACACAATATTTAGCTAAAAAAATTACTTTTATTTGGAATTAATCATTTAATAGTGTAATGTCTAGTACCCTAAATTTTTAGCCTCTCCCTAATGCTGTTCCCCACCACCTTTTATAAAATTTATTTGATCTAATTTAACAATGCAAATATTTGATCAGCATCAAAGCTCTACAGATCAATGAATTATTACAAATTGAGTATACTATGTTACTACAATTTATATTAAGAAATAGAACATTAGTGATGCTACAGAGAACAGTTTCATGTCCTCTTGCTCTCACTATACCCTCCAGTCACCCTAGTGGTAACTTCGACTTGTTTTCTCCAACTAGTTCTTTTAAGTATTATTCTTAAAAAAGGAGTGGGATTATTTATTTATTTAATTATACAAAAATGAGTAAAATATGTAGCTCATTATCTAGGAAACAAATTCTCACACCAATTATTCTTGTAGCTTTGTTGGCAGAGCAAATCAGAGGGTGATCTAGGAGTCAGAAAAAAAGATGGGTAGCTCAAAATGTCAGAGATGGGGCATTAAGAGTTCAGGTATGAAAGCTTACCAGAGTATAAGGATTGAGGTGATGGGTTGAAGAAAAAGAAAAAAAAGTTTGGGTATGAGTTACTGGAGACAATCTGAGGGAGCTCAGATGGAAAAGATCAAGAAGTGGATCAATAGCAGATTTAAGTTGGATGAGCAGTGCCTGGAGGGGGAGAAATTAGAAGTCTTTAAATAGTGTGATATCTCTGGTAAAGCTCTAAAAGCAGGAAACCAGGACTGTGGCATTCTTGTTTGATTACACGGTTAAGTTCTGGTTTTAAGAAATTTCCAAACACAAGGCCACTGGTGTAAGTATCATGCTGTCACAATACTTCTCCTATTTGGGATCGATCTTCTTCTCATCTAATACCCAGTTAGCAGTTTATTCTTCCTCTTCAGATCCATTCTTTTACTCCTTTACCACTTTTTCCTCTATTGATTCCAGTTTGTCTTTTCTTCCATTGTGTCTATGTTCAGATCCTTGATTCTCAACTATGCCACATTCCTTATGCTTTACTCTGACATTGTTGTGGGACTGGGCATAGGCTCATGGAAACTTTGGTAACCAGGGCCCTGACTTAGGGAACCTGG
>NW_026692283.1:0-8504 GCF_021218885.2 Marmota monax | reverse complement strand
AACAAGATATTTTCACACACATCCACAACTTTACTGTTTTTCTTTCTCAATTTCTCTTGCTTTTGTTGGGAGCTGTCTCAACAGTGGGTGCAGCATGTTTGCTTTTTCACATTATCAGAATGAGATCTCACCTTATCTCTTAGAAACTAATGAGACCATCATTCATGCACAGAATGACCACCCCAGACAGAAACCTGCTGGTCTCCTAAAAATTCTTCAGGGTTAGCAATTCCATAATGGTCAAGATTAGTCTCTGTAAGAGAAAGGAAACTACCTAATCTTCTGATCAGAGCAGATTCTAAGGAAAGTTCTTACTTTTATTAGAGTGAAACTAAAATAATCCCTTAAAGTAAAAACGAAATTTAAGCAATCATAAAAATGAAGTCACTCATTAATGCATATTTACTGAGAACATGAGTAAAAAGATGCATTCTAAAGAAAACCAAAACTTCATTATTTACCTCACAGAATCAGACCAGTGGTTGGTTGCCAGGGCTTGGTTGGAGGGTATGGGGAATGGGCAGAGATTGGTTAGAGGGCACAAACCTTCAGGTATAAGATGAAAAGTTCTGAGGATTTTATGTACAGCTGGGGTGAATATAGTTAATAATACTGTATTATTGACTTCAAATTTAAAGGACAGCAGGTCTTAAGTGTTCTCACCACATTACACAAACGGTAACTATCTGTGGTGAAGGGTGTGTACTTAATTTGAACATGGCAACCACCACCCAATGTATACATATACCAAATCATCACGTTTACACTGTATATATACATATAAGAATTGTATGCAATTCTTATTTGCCAATGATACCTCAATAAAGCTGGAAAAACAAAAACAACCTTAGTTACTGCCCACAGGAAGTTATTCAGGTAGGACACAGTGCAACTAAGGCAGAAAGTTACGGATGTCAAGACAGGGAGCTGGAAGGAGTTCTTCAAAACTCTGAAGAGCAAGAGAGCACATGTGGGCTCAGAAGGGTTTAATGAGGATGCAGCATCTGAACCAGCTCTGGAAGGACAGGCTGAGGTCCAGCACAAGGAAGCGAGAGAGACATCTCACCTGAGGTATATATACCCAGGCAGAGAAGAATGGGTGTGTCCTGGCTGGTTTGATGGGTTTAGCAATGGGAACCAAAGGAAACAAGCAGAGGAAGAGGGATGGGATCAGACCCAGCTCTGGAAATGGACAGAAGGCTGAGGGCAAGTGAGCAAATATTGTCCTTTGGGCCTCTCCAAGGAGCCTTGTGTTTGTTGTTCTATTTGATCCTGACAGGTTGCTCTACCAGTGAGAAGACTGAGACTTGGAGAGTCAAATGCAGTTTCTGATAGATGCACAGTACACCTCTGCATCCCTACACCAGCACTGTACCTGGTGCATGGCAGACTTCCATGACCACTATGCAGAATAACAAACCAATAGGACATGTCACACTCTCTGTTCACCCTGCCATACTGCTCCTCAAGGCTTTAGTGTTGGGGATCGAACCCAGGGCCTCACACATACGTAGGCAAGCACTCTACACTGAACTACATCCCCAGCTGTCCTCAGGGATTTTTAAATAGACATTGGGGATCGATCCACTGACTATTCTGGGATAGAAGAATGTACTCATCAAAGAGCTGTGTTCTGTAAAGAGGGCACTATAAAGCCCAGGAGTGTAAAGTGGGGAGTTCTAATATTGGGAGCCTGCAGTGTTTATATATGCTTTGCCTTTTCTCAGCATGCTATTTTTATACAGATTTTTCCAAGGAAGTATTAGAATGTCTCAAAACCGCAACTTAAATCTAAATTCCCTCCTTTGCCAAATATATTTTTATTATGAAATTTAAGAACTGCAGATAATATAATATAGAATGAAAATATAAACTCCTTTCCCCTTTTCCAACTCATAGTAACACTACTAACAGTATATTGTTCATTCTTCAAAAAAAAATGCTTATGCACTCATCAAAATATAATATGCCTTTTTTTTTTATTGTTGGCTGTTCAAAACATTACATAGTTCTTGATATATCATATTTCACAATTTGATTCAAGTGGGTTATGAGCTCCCATTTTTACCCCATATACAGATTGCAGAATCACGTCAGTTACACATCCATTGATTTACATATTGCCATACTAGTGTCTGTTGTATTCTGCTGCCTTTCCTATCCTCTACTATCCCCCCTCCCCTCCCCTCCCCTCCCCTCCTCTCTCTCTGCTCCCTCTACTGACATTCGTTTGTCCCCCTTATATTATTTTTCCCCTTCCCCTCACTTCCTCTTATACTTTTGTATAACTCTGAGGGTCTCCTTCCATTTCCATGCATTTTCCCTTCTCTCTCCCTTTCCCTCCCACCTCTCATCCCTGTTTAATGTTAATCTTCTTCTCATGCTCTTCGACCCTACTCTGTTCTTAGTTACTCGCCTTATATCAAAGAAGACATTTGGCATTTGTTTTTTAGGGATTGGCTAGCTTCACTTAGCATAATCTGCTCTAATGCCATCCATTTCCCTGTAAATTCTATGATTTTGTCATTTTTTAATGCAGAGTAATACTCCATTGTGTATAAATGCCACATTTTTTTTATCCATTCATCCATTGAAGGGCATCTAGGTTGGTTCCACAGTCTAGCTATTGTGAATTGTGCTGCTATGAACATCGATGTAGCAGTGTCCCTGTAGCATGCTCTTTTTAGGTCTTTAGGGAATAGACCGAGAAGGGGAATAGCTGGGTCAAATGGTGGTTCCATTCCCAGCTTTCCAAGAAATCTCCATACTGCTTTCCAAATTGGCTGCACCAATTTGCAGTCCCACCAGCAATGTACAAGTGTACCCTTTTCCCCACATCCTCGCCAGCACTTGTTGTTGTTTGACTTCATGATGGCTGCCAATCTAACTGGAGTGAGATGGTATCTTAGGGTGGTTTTGATTTGCATTTCTCTGACTGCTCGAGATGGTGAGCATTTTTTCATGTACTTGTTGATTGACTGTATGTCCTCCTCTGAGAAGTGTCTGTTCAGGTCCTTGGCCCATTTGTTGATTGGGTTGTTTGTTCTCTTATTGTCTAATTTTTTGAGTTCTTTGTATACTCTGGATATTAGGGCTCTATCTGAAGTGTGAGGAGTAAAGATTTGTTCCCAGGGTGTAGGCTCTCTATTTACCTCTCTTATTGTATCTTTTGCTGAGAAAAAACTTTTTAGTTTGAGTAAGTCCCATTTGTTGATTCTAGTTATTAACTTTTGTGCTATGGGTGTCCTATTGAGGAATTTGGAGCCCGACCCCACAGTATGTAGATCGTAGCCAACTTTTTCTTCTATCAGACGGCGTGTCTCTGATTTGATATCAAGCTCCTTGATCCATTTTGAATTAACTTTAGTGCATGGCGAGAGAAAGGGATTCAGTTTCATTTTGTTGCATATGGATTTCCAGTTTTCCCAGCACCATTTGTTGAAGATGCTATCCTTCCTCCATTGCATGCTTTTAGCCCCTTTATCAAATATAAGATAGTTGTAGTTTTGTGGATTGGTTTCTGTGTCCTCTATTCTGTACCATTGGTCCACCCGCCTGTTTTGGTACCAGTACCATGCTGTTTTTGTTACTATTGCTCTGTAGTATAGTTTGAAGTCTGGTATCGCTATACCGCCTGATTCACACTTCCTGCTTAGCATTATTTTTGCTATTCTGGGTCTTTTGTTTTTCCATATGAATTTCATGATTGCTTTCTCTATTTCTACAAGAAATGCCGTTGGGATTTTGATTGGCATTGCATTAAACCTATAGAGAACTTTTGGTAATATCGCCATTTTGATGATGTTAGTTCTGCCTATCCATGAACAGGGTATATTTTTCCATCTTCTAAGATCTTCTTCTATTTCTCTCTTTAGGGTTCTGTAGTTTTCATTGTATAAGTCTTTCACCTCTTTTGTTAGGTTGATTCCCAAGTATTTTATTTTTTTTGAAGATATTGTGAATGGAGTGGTTGTCCTCATTTCCATTTCAGAGGATTTGTCGCTGATATACAGGAATGCCTTTGATTTATGCGTGTTGATTTTATATCCTGCCACTTTGCTGAATTCATTTATTAGCTCTAATGGTTTCGTTGTAGACCCTTTTGAGTCTGCTAGGTATAGAATCATGTCATCTGCAAATAGTGATAATTTAAGTTCTTCTTTTCCTATTTTGATGCCTTTAATTTCTTTCGTCTGTCTAATTGCTCTGGCCAGTGTTTCGAGAACTATGTTGAACAGAAGTGGTGAGAGAGGGCATCCCTGTCTTGTTCCAGATTTTAGAGGGAATGCCTTCAATTTTTCTCCATTCAGAATGATGCTAGCCTGAGGCTTAGCATAGATTGCTTTTACAATATTGAGGTATGTTCCTGTTATCCCTAGTTTTTCTAGAGTTTTGAACATAAAGGGATGCTGTACTTTGTCGAATGCTTTTTCCGCATCTATCGAGATGATCATATGATTCTTATTTTTAAGTCTATTGATGTGGTGAATAACATTTATTGATTTCCGTATATTGAACCATCCTTGCATCCCAGGGATGAATCCTACTAGATCATGGTGCACAATTTTTTTGATAAGTTTTTGTATCCAATTCGCCAGAATTTTATTGAAGATTTTTGCATCTAGGTTCATTAGAGATATTGGTCTGTAGTTTTCTTTCTTTGAAGTGTCTTTGTCTGGTTTAGGTATCAGGGTGATGTTGGCCTCGTAGAATGAATTTGGAAGTTCTCCCTCTTTTTCTATTTCCCGAAGTAGCTTGAAAAGTATTGGTATTAGTTCCTCTTTAAAGGTTTTGTAAAACTCTGCTGTATACCCATCCGGTCCTGGGCTTTTCTTAGTTGGTAGTCTTTTGATGGTTTCTTCTATTTCCTCAATTGATATTGGTCTGTTTAGGTTGTCTATATCCTCCTGACTCAATCTGGGCAGATCATATGACTTAAGAAATTTATCGATGCCTTCACTATCTTCTAATTTATTGGAGTATAAGGATTCAAAATAATTTTTGATTATCTTCTGTATTTCTGAAGTGTCTGTTGTGATATTGCCTCTTTCATCCCGTATGTTAGTAATTTGAGTTCTCTCTCTTCTTCTCTTCGCTAGCATGGCTAAGGGTCTGTCGATTTTGTTTATTTTTTCAAAGAACCAACTTTTAGTTTTGTCAATTTTTTCAATTGTTTCTTTTGTTTCGATTTCATTAATTTCAGCTCTGATTTTAATTATTTCTTGCCTTCTACTTCTTTTGCTGTTGTTTTGCTCTTCTTTTTCTAGGATTTTGAGATGAAGCATGAGATCATTTATTTGTTGGTTTTTTCTTTTTTTAAGGAATGAACTCCAAGCAATGAATTTTCCTCTTAGAACTGCTTTCAATGTGTCCCATAGATTCCGATATGTTGTGTCTGTGTTTTCATTAATCTCTAAGAATTTTTTAATTTCTTCCTTGATGTCTTCTATAACCCATTGATCATTCAGTAACCTATTGTTCATTCTCCAAGTGATGTATTCTTTTCCCTTCCTTCTTTTATCGTTGATTTTCAGTTCCATTCCATTATGATCAGATAGGATGCATGGTATTATCTCTACTCCTTTATATTGTCTAAGAGTTTCCCTGTGACATAATATATGATCTATTTTTGAGAAGGATCCATGTGCTGCTGAGAAAAAAGTGTAACTGCTTGATGTTGGGTGGTATATTCTATATATGTCAATTAAGTCTAGGTTATTAATTGTGTTATTGAGTTCTATAGTTTCCTTATTCAACTTTTGTTTGGAAGATCTGTCCAGTGGTGATAGAGGTGTGTTGAAGTCTCCCATGATTATTGTATGGTGGTCTATTAGACTCTTGAACTTGAGAAGAGTTTGTTTGATGAACATAGCTGCACCATTGTTTGGGGCATATATATTTATGATTGTTATGTCTTGTTGGTGTATGGTTCCCTTGAGCAGTATGTAGTGTCCCTCTTTATCCCTTTTGATTAACTTTGGCTTGAAATCTATTTTATTTGATATGAGTATGGATACTCCTGCTTGTTTCCGAAGTCCATATGAGTGATATGATTTTTCCCAACCTTTCACCTTCAGCCTATGTATGTCTTTTCCTATCAACTGCGTCTCCTGTAGGCAGCGTATTGTTGGGTCTTGTTTTGTGATCCATTCTACTAGCCTGTGTCTCTTGATTGGTGAGTTTAAGCCATTCACATTTAGGGTTATTATTGAGATATCGGTTGTTCTTCGAGCCATATTTGTTTATTTATGTTACTAAACATGGTTTGTTTTCCTCTTTGATTATTTTCCCCCCTTTAGTGTCCTACCTCCCACTGTTGGTTTTCATTGTTATTTTCCATTTCCTCTTCCTGTAATGTTTTGGCGAGGATGTTTTGAAGAGATGGTTTTCTAGCTGCAAATTCTTTTAACTTTTGTTTATCGTGGAAGGTTTTAATTTCATCTTCCATCCTGAAGCTGAATTTCGCTGGAAACACAATTCTTGGTTGGAACCCATTTTCTTTCAGTGTTTGAAATATGTTATTCCAGGATCTTCTAGCTTTCAGAGTCTGTGTTGAAAGATCAGCTGTTATCCTGATTGGCTTACCCCTAAATGTGATCTGCTTCCTTTCTCTTGTAGCTTTTAAAATTCTCTCCTTATTCTCTATGTTGGGCATCTTCATTATAATGTGTCTAGGTGTGGGTCTCTTATGATTTTGCACATTCGGCGTCCTGTAGGCTTCTAGGATTTGGGGTTCTGTCTCATTCTTCAAGTCTGGGAAGTTTTCTCATATTATTTCATTGAATAGATTGCTCATTCCTTTGGTTTGAAACTCTGTCCCTTCCTGTATCCCAATGACTCTTAAATTTGGTCTCTTGACATTATCCCATATTTCTTGGATGTTCTGCTCATGGTTTCTTAACAGTCTTGCTGAGCTGTCTATGTTCTTTTCAAGTTGAAATACTTTATCTTCATTGTCTGATGTTCTGTCTTCTAAGTGTTCTACTCTGCTGGTAGTATTCTCAATTGAGTTTTTAAGTTGGCTCATTGCTTCCTGCATTTCTAGGATTTCTGTTTGTTTGTTTTTTATAACCTCTATTTCCCTGTATAGTTGATCTTTTGCTTCTTGGATTTGTTTATGTAATTCATTGTTGAAGTGATCTTTCATTGTCTGATTTTGCTGTCTGATGTCTTCCTTGAGACTCCAGATCATCTGAAGCATGTATATCCTGAATTCTTTATCTGACATTCCATCTGCTGCAGTTATTACCTCTTCTAACATTGAGTTGACCTGCAATGCTTGTGGTCCTTTCTTTCCTTGTCTCTTCATACTGTTCGCGTTCCTTTCTACTTGGTGAAACTGTTGTGCTATTGAATTTTCCCCCTATATATTTATAATGGTCTTGTATAGTTGCAAAGTCTCCCTCGCAGGCGTGGGCGGCGGCTGTGTCCCTCTGCGGGCCGCTAGGCTTGTTCTGTCGGTGGTCACAGTTCTGTCTACTTTGCAGGCGCAGGCAGCGGCACTGCCCCTCTGCAGGCCTCTGGGGCTGTACTGCCACTGGGTCGCAGGTCCGCCAACCTTGCAGGCACGGGGGGGGGGGCGGCTCTACCCTTCCTCAGGCCACTGGGCCTGTTCTGTCTCTCAGTTGCAGGTCTGGCCTGTTCTGATGGTGGTCACAGTTCCGTCTACCTTGCAGGCGCGGGGGGGAGGGGGCGGCTCTGCCTCTCAACAGGCCGCTGCTCCTCTTCTGCCGGTGGGTCGCAGGCCCGCCTACCTTGCAGGAGTGATTGGAAGCTCTGCCACTCCGCGGGCCACTGGGCCTTTTCTGTCAGTGGTCACAGTTCCGCCTACCTGACAGGCGCGGGGGGTGGGGGGCGGCTCTGCCCCTCAGCAGGCCGCTGGGCCTGTTCTGTGGGTGGTCACAGTTCCCTCTACCTTGCCGGTGCAGGGGGAGGGGGCGGCTCTGCCTCTCAGCAGGTCGCTGCTCCTCTTCTGCCGGTGGGTCGCAGGCCCGCCTACCTTGCAGGAGTGATTGGAAGCTCTGTCCTGCCACGGGCCACTGGGCCTTTTCTGTCCGTGGTCACCTGGCAGGCGCGGGGGGTGGGGGGTGGCTCTGCCCCTCAGCAGGCCGCTGGGCCTGCTCTGTGCGTGGTCACAGTTCCCTCTACCTTGCCGGTGCAGGGGGAGGGGGCGGCTCTGCCTCTCAGCAGGTCGCTGCTCCTCTTCTGCCGGTGGGTCGCAGGCCAGCCTACCTTGCAGGAGTGATTGGAAGCTCTGTCCCGCCGCGGGCCACTGGGCCTTTTCTGTCCGTGGTCACAGTTCCCCTACCTGGCAGGCGCGGGGGGTGGGGGGCGGCTCTGCCCCTCAGCAGGCCGCGGGGCCTGCTCTGTGCGTGGTCACAGTTCCCTCTACCTTGCCGGCGCAGGGGGAGGGGGCGGCTCTGCCTCTCAGCAGGCCGCTGCTCCTCTTCTGCAGGTGGGTCGCAGGCCCGCCTACCTTGCAGGAGTGATTGGAAGCTCTGTCT